>NC_090271.1:137062500-137362500 GCF_040414725.1 Anabrus simplex | reverse complement strand
TTATATGAACCATTTAGAAAAACACAAAATCTATGTATGTATATAAAATAAGAATTTTGTCTGTACATTGCTCAGAATTTAAAAAGAATGGTATTTGTGTATTGGTCATGTCCACAGTAACAAGGAAATTCACTTTTTACTCTCCGTAATTTTTGTCTGTATGTACACGCATCACGAAAAAACGGCTGAGGAAAATTTAATGAAAATCGGTATGTGAAGTCGGGGAATGAGCCACTACAATCTAGGCTATACACTAGAGTCTCATTAATCCAAACCCCCTTAATCCGAAAGTCTGATTAATTCGAACTCAAATAATCAATTTTTTTTAAATGCACTTATTGAAATGAGAGAACATATTATAGAATGAAGATTTACTTGCATTTTATTAGTCATATTTTACTAGAATAACTTTATATAAACATAATTAGACATCATAAACCATCAATTACTGGTCGTTTATATCTTTACAAAGTCCGTTAGTTTCTTTCACCGCAGTGATTGGAACCTACTCGAAGATGCAGTGTTAAATCAGCATCTCATAAACATCACATCAGTGGGCGTAGCAGCGGAGTGTTGCTCGATGTAGCGTACGGCAAGTTCTAAGGTGGTTGCGGCATCTGAATGTGACACTAGTTGTTCATTGTGGTCTTCTTCGTCGTCACTCTGTTCCTTATCAACTACAGATTCTTTCTCCACCATAGCTAAAATTTCTTGGTCTGTTTGTAATTGATGACAGTCAGCTTCCATCCACTTGCTAATGTCATTTCCATTGGCTTCCTCACACCCGGGAAGTTGTTGAACGATTTCAAGGAGATTGACGTTTGCAGACGCTTCCGCTGGACTCTGGATGAATGTGAGACTCTGCCACAATTTCTTCCACGTTTTCCTCATGAACTGCTTACTGACACTCAAATACTGCTGAAATACGTCAGCCTCGTGTAAGGAGATTTAGTGGAACGTAAAAGAACTCATGCGGGAGAAAATCCCGGCACCCAGGCATGTCCGGAAACCGTAAAAGTAGTTAGCGGGACGTAAAAACAATTTTATTATTTATAAGCTTCATTTTCCATATTGATTGGATTCAATGTATAGACAAGAAAAGTGTTCCATCGATCAATACTTATTTATTGTGAATGAATTATTACACTAGTACCGGTTTCGGCCTATCATGGCCATCATCAGCTAGTACATAACATTTATAGTCATTAGACAAAATTACAAAGATGGTACGTTAGATCATCCGGATGTCTAATGAAGAATGGAAGTAAAATATATTGCAGTATTGTTATGTTAAAATATTTGTGATTAAAGGTGGTGGTGATGGTTACAATAAACTAAAACCTATTTAGTGTACATGGATATGAGTACATTTAACACATTAAAACATAGGCCACAGTATAAAACACTTGAAAAATTATAACACATTAAAACATAGTATTTATTTTAAAAACGTCTATTAAAATTCGAGTTCATGTCGTGTACCACTCATTCTTCAATCTTCTTGTGGTTGTTGTGCTAATTTAGTTTTAATTTTAAGTAATTTAATTTTAATTTAATTTTAATGACCCAATGGAAAATTCTAAATTCCCATGGAGGGAATTATATATTTTTCACCAACAGAGCATGTCAAAATGTCAAAAACATAAGAGATGTAAGGCTTTTCAGGCGTTTGCTCTATTAACCAGCATTTTGTCTTAGGTCTGACACTAGACTCATCAGAGTGGAATGTGTCAGACCCTACCCATTGATGCTGGGGTGTATGCAGGTGAACTTATCAGAAGCCCTTATAAGAGGCAAAGACTGATAACTGCATATGGGAGATAAATTTCCACAATGGAATTATTGCCCGCCTAGCAATTCCGAATGGAAAATTCTAAATTCCCATGGAGGGAATTGGATATTTTTCACCAACAGAGCATGTCAAAATGTCAAAGGCTTTTCATGCATTTGCTCTATTAACCAGCGTTTCGTCTTAGGTCTGACACTAGACTCATCAGAGTGGGATGTGTCAGACCCTACCCATTGACGATGGGGTGTATGCAGGTGAACTTATCAGAAGCCCTTATAAGAGGCACAGTCTGATAACTGCATACGGGAGATAAATTTCCACGATGGAATTATTGCCCGCCTAACAATTCCAAATGGAAAAGTATAAATTCCCCTACTTTCCCCTCTTGTCTCTTACTGATCAGCTGCCCCCCCCCCCCACACACACACAAAAGCAAGCCCAATAAGACCAGTGGGGAGGCAAGCAATTTGACATTTTTTTTTCACCATTTTGAACACTACAACAAGGTTTTCTTCACTTCTACAACCATTCTTTTCTTCTCTTTTCATTTCAGACTCCTACCTACATATTATTATCGAAAGATAACGCTATGTTCCTACCAAACTTCAACTATGGTGTAAAGGAGTTTCCCCCTGTCCAAATAGAAATTAAAATCTGTAAGAACTTACATAAACAGCACTGATTTTACATATTGTATATACATTCAACCAACCATAAATATTCATCACATTACAAAACAGTGTTAATGACAATAACATGTTCCTAGAAGTGGAAGAAAAGTAGACAACACTCAGCAAAACTTTTCATTAGTTCACATTATTCTTCACAGACTGGGATGTTAGCATACTTTCGTAGGTGCTATCAAACATTTTACCAGTGTCGAACATATTTTAAACAATTTTAAATTACCCAATGTTTTATTATCTATGTCAGTTTTGGTACTGCACACTTTTTAGCTGAAGATGTCCCACAAAACGGGATGAAACCTGTACTAATAAATTTCAATTTTTTAACTCTCTATTTCAGATTTCCCGAGGGGGGCCAGGGGTATAACTGAATACATATGGCAAGCTGCCTGCAGCAAATGCGAAGACAGTACGGGACATCCTTGCAGTAGAATCATTCTTTTCTTCTCTTTTCATTTTGGACTCGTAACTACACATTATTATCGAAAGATAACACTATGTTATACTGTTATAGTGCAGCGGAGGATTGCAACACTACTGTATGTATGGGGCTCCAGCTGAAGTGGTGAGGCATTATAAGCATCACAGATGGCAATGTTCAAAACAACCACATAAACAGAAGTACCCTGAATAGAATCTAACACACCTAGTCATCATCATGAATTCCTTCCAGCGAGCCAGGTAGGATGTTTAAGAATGATGTGCCTCCATTTATTACGGTCCTGGTATGCTTCTTTTCTCTCTATGGCATCCCATGTTTCTCCTCTCTTCTCCAAGTCTTCTCTTATCTGATCTAACAACTTTTTTCTAGCGCACCCAATTGGTCTTTGTCCCAGAACGACCTGTTCAAGATATTTCCTGGTGTTCGAGTCTCCTGCATCAGCTTAACGTGTCCGAGCCACTTCAGCCTTTCTTTCACGGTTAGGTTGACCTGCAGGTCTCTTCGTATCTGATCATTCCTCATTCTGTCCTTCCTTGTTTTCTGTACAGCTGATCTAAGGAACTTCATTTCAACAGCTTGCAGTTGACTTACTTCTCTTTTATGCATGATGCAGCTCTCCAGGCTATACTGTCATGATGGACAGGAGATAAGTCTTAAACGAGGTCTGCTTAGCCCTCTGAGGAACTCCCTTGTCCCCATACTATGTTCCGTACTTAATGGAAGAAGTTGGATCCTTTTTGCAGCCTGTTCAACACTTCGTTCTTGGCACATCCATCATTTGATATTGCACTCCCCAGATATTTAAAGGTATTCACATATATACAATATTCTCTCCATCAAGGGTGAGGTTACAAGGTGTTAACACACGTAGTCACATAACAAAAATGAATAATGTTTGATTATGAGTTGGTTAAGATAATCATGGGTCACATTTAAGATGGAAAAATATTAACTGTCTAAAAGAATAAAATGGAAAATGGAGTATGAAATAGAAAAAACAATTTGCTTTACGTTGCACCGACAAAGAAAAGACTTATGGCGACGATGGGATAGGAAAGGACTAGGAGTGGGAAGGAAGCGTCTGTGGCCTTAATTATGCTGGTATGAAAATGGGAAACCACAGAAACGCTCTTCAGGGCTGCTGACAGTGGGGTTTGAACCCACTAATCTCCTGGATGCAAGCTCACAGTTGTGCGCCCCTAACCGCACAGCCAACTCGCCGGGTAAAACAGTAAATAATACTGGAGATGACAGCAACCAATGTGTATTATAGTGAGCAGCATTATTAGGCATATACTTCAGATATCCTCCTCAGCATATTTTTTAAAAAACAAATCTTAGAAATGTTTATAGATAGTAATAATGATATTGATTTTACATTCCACTTTCTTTTTACAGTTTTCAGAGATGCCGAGGTGCCAGAACTTTGTCCTGCAGAAGTTCTTTTACATGCTGTAAAGCTACCAACATGGGGCCAAAGTATTTGAACACCTTCAAATACCATCAGACTGAACCGGGATCAAACCTGCCAACTTGAGTTTAGAAAGCCAACACCTTAACCGTCTGAGTCACTTAACCCAGCAATGTTTATAGAGAAGAGAAAGTAAGGCAATGAAATAGGCACTCTCTTATGTTTCCTCTCCTAATCCAAAGAAAGAAAAGAAATTATAAAAATTTAAAAACATATTCATTAACCTTATGCCTTCCGCATCCTGTCAAGTGGTGGTGGTGGTGGTGATTTTTGTTTTAAGAGGAAGTACAACGAGGTAATCATCCTCTCTGAACAAATAAGTGGAAGAGAATTTTAAAATATAAAAACAAAATTATTTATTCAACAAAGTAATTTGGAAACGCAGTACAAAATAAAACAAAAATCAATTATAGAATTAGGCCGAAAGGATTACTAACGTATCAAAAGGGAACGTACGTTCCCTGAGTAACAGTACACTTGTAATTTATATACCCTTGATAAGTCCACTGTCACACATAAAGCGGATGACGAGATCAGCAGTAGTCGCGTCATCGGTTAGTATGCGTTCGAGTGTTTCCTGCAGGCCGAGGCTCCGTCTTAGGCCAGAGAGATCGGCGCACTCTGTGAGGATGTGGGCCACGGTGAAGTCGGCACCACAAGAACACACTGGGGGGTCTTCCCTCTTTAGGAGATAAGAGTGCGTGGATCGTAAATGACCTATCCTCAACCTGCATAGTACTATGGCCTCTCTCCGTGAAGGTCGGAAAGAGGACCGCCACACGGTAGTTGTCTTCTTAATTGCTCTCAGCTTGTTGGGAGTTCGGATATCTAGCCACTCCGATTCCCAGGACGCCAAGATGGTTCGACGTAGCTGAGAACAAATATCCTTAGCAGGTACACTGACTGGTCTTGGAGGTAAAAGTACAGCTTCCTTTGCAGCTTCATCCGCAAGTTCGTTTCCCGCAATCCCAACGTGGCTTGGAAGCCACGCGAAAGTGATTCTGGTGCCAGCATCCCATAACCTGGCTAGGTCATGTATCTGCCGCACCAGTTGGTGTTGCGAGAAACAGGTTTCAATAGACTGCAGAGAGCTTAACGAATCGGTACACAACAGAAAGTGGCTTCTTTCGTCACGCCTTTAAGATGGCGTAAAGCTCTGCAGTATACACGCTACATACTTTAGGGAGCGAGATCTTCGTGCTGATATCATCAATGACGAAAGAGCAACCAACATTATCTCCGATTTTTGAACCATCCGTGAAGATAAGTCTCGCAGCCGGATATTGGTGAACAAAGTCCTGGAAATACCTCCGATAAACGGAGGAATCCGTGTTCCCCTTGGGTCCACGCAGCAGATCTAGACGTATATCCGGTCGCGGAACCAACCACGGAGGTACCTCGCTAAGAGTTCTTTCAAGACAACCACCGATATCAATATTCAAATCATGACACAAGCTATCAATCCGAAACCCAACCGGCCGTGTGGCATTCGGCCGGTCTTCGTACCGTTGGTGGTATTGAGTACGATAGATGCATTGATAGCTTGGATGTAGCGGCATTTCACGAATTTTGGCAGCGTACGTGAGGAGTAACTGCTGCCTCCTTATCCGTAAAGGTGGAACTCCCGCATCAGCGAGTGGGCCGGGAATGGGGCTAGTACGGAAAGCACCCGTTGCCAGCCTTACTCCACTATGGTGAATACTGTCTAAAAGGCTCAGCGTAGATTTTGATGCTGAGCCATAAGCCGCACTTCCATAGTCAATCCGGGAGAGGACCGTAGCCATGTGAAATCACAGCAGTACCGCACGGTCAGCCCCCCACGAAGTGCCGCTGAGAAACTTAAGCATGTTAAGTATCTTCATGCAGGCAACCTTCAACTGACGGATGTGGGGCAGTCACGTAAGTCTCTTATCAAAATGGAGACCCAGGAATCTGCAGGTGTCAACAACTGGTAAGACACTGTTTCGCAAGCGGAGCTCTGGTTCGGGATGCACAGGCCGACGTCGACAGAAGTGTACAACAGAGGTTTTCGCTGCTGAAAATCGAAAACCGTGTTGCAGGGCCCATCTATCGACTCGGTTAATAGCTTGCTGTAGCTGTCTCTCAGCAAACGCCACCCTTCCGGAGCTGTAATGTAGAGCTAAGTCGTCTACATACAGCGAAGGAATGACTGCGGGCCCAGCAGCGGCAATTATGCTGTTGATGGCGATTGCGAACAACGTGACACTCAGTACCGATCCCTGAGGTACTCCATTTTCCTGAACGTAATATTGAGCAAATGCATTCCCTACTCGGACTCGAAAGAGACGGAGGGACATGAAGTTCTCAATAAACGTTGGTAAATTTCCCCAAAATCCCCACTGGTGTAGTGTGGAGAGAATCCCATATCACCAGGTAGTGTCATAAGCTTTCTCCAGGTCAAAAAACACGGCGACTAGGTGTTCCTTCCGGAGAAAGGCCTCCTGAATGGCGCTCTCCAGTCTGACCAGATGATCAGTGGCAGACCGATGAGAGCGAAAACCACACTGGTAGTTAGACAAGAGACCCTCCTTTTCCATGGCCCAAACAAGACGCCGGTTAACCATCCTTTCAAATAGCTTACAGAGGCCATTTGTAAGGCATATTGGCCTATAACTATCCAGAAGTTTTGGATCTTTACCTGGCTTGGGAATAGGTATTACAATTCCCTCACGCCATTGAGATGGAAACACTCCCTCACTCCATATTCTGTTGAATAGGGTGAGGATATCCTCGAGACATCTGCCACTCAAATGCTTAAGCATTTGATTATGGATTTTGTCCGGACCAGGAGCCGTATCTCTGCATAGCTCGAGCATCCTGTCAAGCTGTTCAAAGCTTCAATCCTCAAGCTGCAAAAAACACTATTCTTTTAATAACTGCAGTACTAATCAGCATTCTAAAACAAAATTTTAAAGTAATGATCAATATTTCATACATTTAACTTATTTTCATACATCAGTAGCTTTTCAGTTGGTTGTGCTTGATAATCCAGAAAATGAAGAAATCTTTATATTGGTGGGAATGACTGAAAATTCTTTTCTTCTGCAACATGTGGTACAGAAGGAGGGTCTTGTAGACCATATGTTTCCATCATGATCGAATTCACTAAATCTTTCTCTGGGAATTTTTTTAAATAAGACGATGATGCTTGTTGTTTTAAGGGGCCTAACATCGAAGGTCATTGGTCCCTATTGGAACGAGATGGACGACATGATCTATGATAGCTAAAATTTTAAAATGTATCCACTGACTAGAGTTTAAAAAAAAAATGGTGATGAATGAGTATGAGATTAAAACAATCAGTGGATCTAATTTGTAATGCCTTAGAGAAATACAGGCTAAAAGGGAATAAGGCATTGTCTGGTAGTACAGATATTGGCAGCCTCCAAGTGGAGGAAGATTTTGAAAATAAAAAATAAAAAATACATAATTTACATTAGACGTTAAAATAACACATTAAAATACGCAACACAAACTAAAATGAAGTCAATGGGATAAAAGTGCAATTGACACAAATACACTAGGACAACATTACACATGATAAAACAGACCACTATCCCTCATAAAGCGGATGACGAGGTCTGCTGACTGCTCGTCATCTCGCAAGATAAGGGAGATTGTACTCGGGAGGTTAAGACTACTGCGCAGATCGACCAGGTCCATACACTCTGTAAGGATGTGTACCACGCTAATAGGATCGCCGCAAGTACACACCGGAGGGGGTTCTCCTTTCAATAGATAGGAGCGAGTCAGGATACCGTGGCCGATCCGAAGACGACATAATACCACTGCTTCCCTCCGCGAAGCCAGAAGGGAAGTCCTCCATACCTTCGTTGTTCCTTTGATCGCACTCAGCTTATTTAGAAGTGGAATGGCCTGCCACTCCATCTCCCAATGGGACTTAACCAGATGTCTCAGCTGAGTGCGAATATCACTTGCTGGAACCTTGGAAGGCAACGGGGGCAGTGTAACTGCCTCCTTGGCAGCCTGATCTGCTAATTCATTTCCCTCTACACCCATGTGGCTTGGGAGCCACATAAATGTGATTCTGGTGCCGGCATCCGAACACCTGGCCAGCAGGTCCTGGACCCGCTGCACCAGAGAGTGTCGAGGGAAACAAGTATCAATAGACTGTAGCGAGCTCAAGGAGCCAGTACACAGAAGAAAACGTTGGCGCTCATCGGACAGTGCATACTGCAGAGCTTCACAGACAGCATAGAGCTCTGCTGTGTACACACTACAGGTTTCCGGGAGAGCAAAAAGAAACCTATCATTGTCGACAACGAACGCACAGTCCACCTTCGTTTCTGTCCCTGAACCATCCGTGTAGACGACGAATAAACCTGGATATTGGCCAACAACGGACAGGAAGAGCCTCCGATAAATCGAAGGGTCCGTGTTATCCTTCGGGCCAGTGTGCAGATTCAGGAATATTGCAGGTCGCCGTACTACCTATGCAGGTACCCCACTTGGTTGTCTGACAGGGCAAGGAACCAAAGGTACGTGAAACAATCTGTAATTGCTATCCAAGCACATTCCAACCGGCCGCATTGCTCGAGGACAAGCAGCGTATAGCAAACGGTTGCCACTGTTGAACACGCAAGGATAGCTTGGATGAAGTGGCATCTGTCGCAAATTTGCAGCATACGAAAGTAGGAGCTGCTGGCGCCTCAGATGTAAAGACTCAGCGAGCAGGCTGGCAATGGGGCTTGCACGAAAAACTGCCATCGCCAACCTAACCTCGCCATGGTGGATGCTGTTTAGCTTCGCAAGAACGCTTGGTCTTGCCAAGCCATATGCTGCACTGCCATAGTCTAGCCGGGATAAAATATGTGCCCTATAGAATCGTACGAGCACCGTATGGTCAGCACCCCAATTAGTGCTGCTAAGAAACTTCATGATATTCAGCTTCTTAGTGCACTGCACTTTCAACTGCTGCACGTGTCGCTCCCACGATAATTTGCTATCGAAAAGGAGCCCAAGAAATCGGTGTCAACTACGGGAAGAGCGACATTTCCTACATAAAGTTCAGGATATGGGTGAAGAGTACGTTGACGAAAAAAGTGAACAACAGAGGACTTTGCGGTAGAAAACTGAAAGCCATGTTCTAAGGTCCACTGCTCCACTCTCCTAATAGCTTGCTGTAATTGTCGCTCTGCGACTGCCATACTACGCGAGCTATAGTGCAGAGCGAAATCGTCCACATATAGCGGCGGTATTACTGCTGAACCAGCAGCAGCGACAATACCGTTTATGGCAATCGCGAACAGAGTGACACTAAGAACCGATCCGACTCCATTTTCTTGAACGTGATATTGCGAATATGTTCTCCCTACTCGGACACGGAATAGATGGAGGGTCAAAAAGTTCGCAATAAATACTGGCAAGTTACCTCGGAATCTCCACTGATGCAGGACTGAAAGGATACCGTATCGCCATGTGATGTCATAGGCCTTCTCTAAGTCAAAGAAAACAGCTACCAAATGCTGTTTGCGGAGAAACGCATCCTGGATAGAGCTCTCCAGGCGTACCAAGTAGTCAGTGGTCGATCGAGCGGCTCGAAAACCACACTGGTACTCCGACAAGAGTCCTTGTTTCTCCAGACACCACACAAGTTGGCGATTTACCATCCTCAATCAATCAATCAATCAATCAATCAATCAATCAATCAATCAATCAATCAATCAATCAATCAATCAGTCACTACCGATCTGCATTTAGGGCAGGCGCCCAGGTGGCAGATTCCCTATCTGTTGTTTTCCTAGCCTTTTCCTAAATGATTTCAAAGAAATTGGAAATTTATTGAAAGTCTCCCTTGGTAGGTTATTCCAATCCCTAACTCCCCTTCCTAAAAATGAATATTTGCCCCAATTTGTCCTCTGAAATAGCTTACACAGGCAGTTTGTAAGACAAATAGGTCTGTAACTTCCTGCATACTTAGGATCTTTGTCAGGCTTGAGGACAGGAATTACTATGCCCTATCGCCACTGAGACAGAAAATCACCCTCCATCCAGATTCAGTTGAGCACACGAAGGAGATATAGAAGACTTTCCTCGCTAAGGTGTTTCAACATCTGGTTATGGTTGTTGTCTGGTCCCAGGAGACGTGTCCTTGCAAAGCGCTAATGCGCTGCAGAGTTCCCACTCCGTAAAGGGCACATTAAAGTCCTCTGAAGCTTGAGTGGCAAAACTGAGGTGATGACGTTCTGCCTCCCGCTTCAGAGCGAGGAAATCACGATGGAAATTCCCAGAGACAGACACATCCGTGAAATGACTAGCTAGATGGTTAGAAATCGAGAGTGGTTCAGTGACGATATTGCCTGGAATGGAAATTCCTGGTACAGAAGATGATCCTTGGATACCCAAAATACGTCGAAGTTTAGTCCACACTTGAGATGGTGGTGGTGGTGATTATTGTTTTAAGAGGAAGTACAACTAGGCAACCATCCTCTATATAACACTAATCAGAGGGATAAAGGGAAGGGATCCGACACTTCAAAAAATAAAGATATCGGTCAAAGAAAGACAAGGGCCACGAAGGGCGTGAAAATGAAAGACTCCCTAGCCCTCGCAAACCTAATAGCGTTGGGGTCGGAAAAGAACAAGAGTTGACCAAGGGAGGTCGGATAGGATAGATGAAAGTGAGGAGCCTGGCACAAGTAAGTGGAAGGAATGCTAGGACTCAGCTGAGGGCCCTGTGGTCGCCAACCCACGCTCCAAAGTTCAGAGCCCCTGAGACCCCTTTTAGTCGCCTCTTACGACAGGCAGGAGATACCGTGGGTGTTATTCTACCGCCCCCACCCACAGAGGGAACCACACTTGAGATGATGGAGTTTGTGACGTCATAGACGACACATCTCTCCCACGAAGCTTTCTTACTTTGGCGAATAAGGACTTGCGCCTTAGCACGGAGTTGTTTAAATGTTATCAAGTTGGCCACAGTAGGCTGTTTACGGTAATGTTTGTGATCTCGATGGCGTTCTTTGATAGCTGCTGCTATTGCTTCGTCCACCAAGGAACGAGTTTTTGACGAGGAGGCCCCGAGAAGGACGGAATGGACTCCTCAGCAGCACCAAGAATAACTCGGGTGATTTAAGTTATTTCCTCGCTGACGGTCCAACTGGTATCGTCGTTAAAGACAGCTAGTGATGTGTACTTTGGCCAATCAGCATGTTTGAGAATCCATCAAAGGGGAGCCTGGACGGATTTATGTTTCAACAAAGAAAGGATGATGGGAAAATGGACAATGTCACAGAGATAATCGTGTGTATTCCACCGAAACAGCGGAACCAACGTTTGGCTGCATAGACTTACATCTATGCGAGAACATGTGCCGTAACATACACTAAAGTGAGTTGGTTCCCCTGTGTTCAAAATACATAAATCCAGCTCTGTTACTAATCTTTCCAGCTCTCATCCCCTGGGGCAAGGCGTCTCAGAACCCCATATGGGGTGTTGGGCATTAGAATCGCCCAACAAGATGGAGGTGGAAGCTGATCTATAAGATCAGTGACATCATTTATGTTAAGAGGCTCGCCTGTTGGAAAATAAATGTTACACACTGTTGCTATGACAGGCAGAGGTACCCGCACCGCAATTGCTTCCAGTGGGGTCCTTAGAGGAACCTCTTCGCTATAAGTATCAGAACGGACAAAAATGCCCACGCCACCAGACGCCCAGTGGGCATAATATCGTTCTGTCAAGTATAGTCTGAAATTTCTCAAGACCGTATGATGATCAGGTCTGAAGTTTGTCTCCTGAATACAGACTATACTCGCTGCGTAATCACTAATGAGCTGATGTAACTCAGCAAGATGCCTGTCATAACCGTTACAATTCCACTGTAACAGTGCCATAGTATGGACTATAAAAGAAGGAGTGTTAGGTTATAAGCGACAAGATTCTCGCAAGCCAAAACATACGTAGATGTAGATGACAGCGCGTCGTCCATCCCGTCATCAACATACGGTGGGGATGACGCCCAGAACTTCAGCACTTTCCGGGGGCGGGAAGTTCCCCTACGAGGAGTGCGTGCAGGTTTTGGAGCAGGAGTACCTGCTGGCGCAGACTCATATCCTCCAGATGGAGGGCAGGATTTCTCTTTTGCAGGGGAAGTACGCTCTTCATCGCCGCCTTCTTTTCTGGTTTAGACGGGCTGGGAGTTGGTTTCCCAGCTCTGGTCGACGATGCCGCCTCCGCCGGCTGGGGCACGGCCTTTGCCGACCTTAGGGGGGAGGGGAGACTTAGCCTTCCCCCCTTTCTGTGCCGGCTGGCAGTTCTAAGCCGCACAGACTTCTGGTTGGTCGAAGGTGGGGTGGTCCCCCCTTTGAACTTCTACTCTTTGCGGCATTGCTCTGAGGAGCAACAGTTTCTTTGGGCACAGCAATCGTGACGGGTAACGATCTCGTGAAAGACGAACCTGGGAGACTCTGTGCTATCATGTTATAGTCGAGTGTACGGGCAGGTGTATTCATGGAATTAAACTTACGGCGCTGTTCCTGGTAGGAAAGATCATCCAGAGTCTTGATCTTCTGGATCTTCTTCTCACTCAGATACGTCTGACAGTTCCGATCCTGAGGAGAATGAAAACCAGAGCAGTTATTGCACTTGTACGGAGTTGTGCACTCCTTTGCGCCGTGAGCTACTCGTCCAGGTGTACCACATACAGACAGATTTGTACGAGATACCATATGTCCGAATCGCTGGCATTGATAGCATTGCATAGGAGGCGGGATGTACAGCCTCACATCGCAACGGTAAGTTGTTACCTTGACTTTCTCTGGTAACACTGACAACTTGAAGGAGACAATGAAGGCACCAGTGGCAACGTCTTCACCGTTCACTTTGCGCGTAATGCGCCGGACGTGTCATGCCACGGTTCTTCACGTCGTCCATCAACTTGTCGTCAGTGTTCAAAATAAGGTCGCAGTGAAAGATGACTCCACAAACCAGATTCAAGGATTTGTGCTCCTCCACTTTGACGGGGATTTAGCCAAAGTGGTCGCACTTAAGCAACTGCAAGTAACTAATCTCATTTTGTTCCGTATTGAAGATACAATAAGTAAAACTCTTTAAAGATTAAAATTATTGTGTCCACCTATTCAATACAAACTGTATTGAATACAAATACTGTTGCGCATTTTCTTAAGATCTTCAAGTTCGCCGTAGATTCCTTCAATGTCTCTACTAAAAAGGATCGATTTAACCAGCCTAAAATCATGCCCATCGATTCTGGTAGCAACCCGAAACCTAGGGAAGCTGGATCCCATTCCTTCACGCTGCGCATGTTCCCAGAGAATTGAATATCTCAGGGAAGCAGAAGTTAAAGACTTCGGTGGGGGACCACCTTGGGTTGGGCGACTTAGTTTCGAAGCGATGCCCGAAACCATCCTCCCCAAATGCCACCCACTCCGATCAGGGGTCTGTAGCCGAACCAAGCTGCCATGGCAATACCCACCTGGTCATAGCAGGTAATGCCCGGGGTCCGATGTTGGACGATGCCTAATACGGGATGACTGAGGCAATGAGCACTAGGACTCCCTTCCTCCAGTCACCCGCAATAGCATGTACCCCATATTGTATACAGAGCACTAAATATGGAGAAAAAATAAAAAATAATTAATAATAATATGTCCTTCTGGCATTCGGCTGTGCGGGGACCTGTGTTGTCAGGCGGATACTACTGCCCGGGTACATGGCGCTCCCACCCGCAAGATTCCATGGTGGTCCATTGCAGGCTTTTGGGCGTAACCGCACATGTAAGATGCCCATCTCCGAGTAGCACGCACATAAAAAATTTGGAACGGTCTACAACTGACCCTCAAAAACATAATAAAAAAATAAAGAGGGGACCACGGCCACATGACGCTTTTAGTCGCCTTCTACGACAGGCAGGGGCTACCGCGGGTGTATTCTACATGTGCGTCCGCCACCCACAGGGGTAGTGTGTTTGGTCCGCGAAAGGTATTTTATTTCTCTCAAGTCCGCCGGCAAGTCGGTTAGGACCCTCCTATCCGCCACCTGGGAATATCACCTCTCCCCCTGCTACGCCAGTATAGTAGGTTCATGGTTTTTAAAGAAAAGAATAGATGAGTTTTGTGAGTCATATCCTGACCCTCAAAAACATAATAAAAAAATAAAGAGGGGACCACGGCCACATGACCCTTTTAGTCGCCTTCTACGACAGGCAGGGGATACCGCGGGTGTATTCTACATGTGCGTCCGCCACCCACAGGGGTAGTGTGTTTGGTCCGCGAAAGGTATTTTATTTCCCTCAAGTCCGCCGGCAAGTCGGTTAGGACCCTCCTATCCACCACCTGGGAGTATCACCTCTCCCCCTGCTACGCCAGTATAGTAGGTTCATGGTTTTTAAAGAAAAGAATAGATGAGTTTTGTGAGTCATATCGATTTTTTTTTTTTCCCCCCTCCCAGATTCATCTGTACATGAACCTATCATTGATAAAATGATGTTCTCTGTACACTCAGTTGACGTATGAGGTACAGTGGATGAAGTTGCAATATCTCCACTCTTACTAATGTCATCACGGGATCACTTTTTATCACCACAGTACACTACACCAATTCCAAAATCATAATTTCATGGCTAATTTCATTTACCACACTTCAGAGTTAATCAGTTGGAATGTGTTGACATTTATTAAGTAAAACAACAGTGGCAACTGAAGGTGAAATATTTGACTGGTAGCCTACATCCTCCCTTTCATTGTTCTAACAGATGCACAGTTCAAGTCAAACCTTCAGAGTCTAAAAAATAAAATAAAAATAAAAAAATAAAAAAAAAATAAAAAAAATAAAAAAAACAACCATAAACACGTGTCTCATTGATGACTTTCTAAGCTGCAAAGAAGAAGAGAGGGTGCCGGAGCACTAAAACATGCCTACAACAGGGAACGGTTGGGCTAGTGGCTGGCATGTAAAAATGAGTCAAAAGTCCTCTCTATTTTGTAACTTAGTTGCAAGGGAGTAACTGCTTGAAATTCGTACCTACAAGTCCAGATACAAAATAATATAATGAAAAACTGTTCTCCAAAATACCTTCCCAATTGCTAGGTGGCATAAAATATTTAAATCAGTAAAGAGAATGGCTTTGGAATTTCCAATAATATGAAATTTCCTGTCTTTTTGTCATGAGCAGTACTTTGGCTCCTTAATCATGTAGCAATGGTTTTCTTTGACATGAGCAAATTTCTGAGATACTGTCACTTCTGAAATAAGATTTTAACAGTAGCCATGCTATTAATTAAATCCTAGAAAAGTGCAACTGTCACTGAAAAAAAGGGGTACCTGTGTAGTTTTGAAGTAAACGAGTCATTCACATAAAACACATGAGCTGGTTCTATGTCCTTTGTTTTGGGAGTTTTTATAAGGATCCTTTGAGTGGCTTTTCCCATCGCTAAGGACTGCAAGGCACGGATCAAATCTCTCTCAGGTATATCGGTCTCACTTTGAATTTCCTGTAAAATTAAAAAATTGGTATAAATACAAAAAGTGTGTTATAAAGTGATAGTGAACAACAGTATTAACAAAGACATTCTTGAAGTTTTCCTTATGCAAATCCTTGAGGAAAGAAAAATGTGTCACATGACAATATGCATTTACAATTACAATAGGTTGAAAGGAATGTCCACCTCATCAAAAAAATCAAAAAAACAAAAAAACACACACACATACACAGTCTATATATTTTTGATTATACATACATCACATTGTGGTACTAGTTTCGAGCACGTTTTAGATCATCTTCAGCCACGTATAATTAAAATTGACAAATGTTTAACTTATTATATCCTTGGAACAATTATAAAACTTGTTCTTAAAATCTAATAGTGCACTTATTGAACCATTATTTATTATTATATACCTGTAATAGAGTTCTACTCCAATAACAACAAGCATTACATTGTATATACTATAACAATCCACTTTGGAAAATTAACACAAAAATCAAGAATGGATTTAAAGAAATTGGCATATACAAACCAGGATGAGATTTTACTTTAGATTTACAATTATTGACTATTACTTATAACTTATATAAGTTATACAGCATTTATGTACAAATATGTATACATGACTAGGCACAGAGGTTTAACACGTTGACTGCCAGGACACACAGCAAGAAATGCATCGGTGGCCAAAGCATTTTTTCTTCTATGCATGTACTAAATAAGCAGTAAAGCAAAATTCAAAGTGATATTTCACTTAAGTGTTCAATGTACGTACGAAATACAATAAAAATTCCCAGCACCCCGAGGTACCGCCGTGGCCCCACAGAAAAGTTCACTGCATGGTTATGCCTAGACAGCCAGAGCGGTACAGCCTAGCAATACTAGAAGCTTGCATTGCTTGATAGTACACACTGTAGATAACAGAACGTGCCACGATTTGTTTACTAGTGCTTAGGACTACAATCGCAAGGCACTCATTGTTTTACAGTAGGGTGGGTATGAAATACTTGTGAGATATTTCTAAGTTATTTTACCAGTGAACGGAAAGGTTAGTTATAAAAATGAAACCGTTTTCTTCTCGAACTCGGAAGATAATGACGCTAGCCCTTCAGTATGAGAATTCTTGTAAGTAGTGTCCAGGTCAAACTGATCTATTACGTTTTGCAACACAAGAAACTCTTCACCAAATTAAATTTGAAATATGTTTATTTCCTATTTACTCCTTGCCAAATACTCAATGGTAATGTAAAATGTTGCTATGTTGTCAATAAATGTTGTCAATTTAGATAATGCAAATACGCTCATGTTTATGCTATATTTATTGCAATAAGCGTAAAAATCAGCTCCGGTATGGGTGCAACAATTTGGAAGGAATCAGTATGCCCTATTGATTAGGTAAGCATAAGCTTGGGTTGAAAATGGGAAATCACAGAATACCATAACCAGGTTTCCCGACAGTAGGTTTCAAACCCACAATGTCCAAAACCTTGAGCTTGCGTGTTAGCTAACCCGGCACACCTAAGCGCATGGCTAAACTGATTGGACAAATACATATTGCCAATGAAAGGAGGTTGGATTAATAAAAAATAAAGACTATATTTTGGAAACCAAGTATGCCCGGATTTGTTCCGAGGCCATAGCGGTACCCTAGCATAGTGAATTCAACAGCTCAGCGGTCCGCCGGCACGGCAGGGAACATCATATAGCAACACCTGTCAGCGGTACTTTGTACCGCTGTGGCCTCATGAGACACTCACTCAGCGGTACAATGTACCACTCTGGCAGCCAACATGCTAAAGACACATAAGGTGCATTAATAATTACTTAATGATTACAAACTGCTGAAATTCATTGTGATGGCTCTGAATGAGTTTGCATAGTTAATTCTATTTCCTTTTTCAACTATGTTGCTTTTGCAAAGATTTTTCCTTTATATTTGCTGCGATTATTTAGTAAGCAAATCTTGAACTCTAATACGGACATTGAAAAATCGAAGCCGTGGTTTTTAACTAGCATATTAAAAGCAAGCAGTGCACATTCCTACTAACGGGGATATTGTCAAGAACATGAGGTAAAATTCAATTCTTAAAAAGTAAAATTACATCCAAATGACATTACATTAAGTATTAAAATTTTGATGAATATTTGAATTCATCACATCAGGATTCGTTTTGGTTAAGTCTTAATAAAATATAACTTAAGAGTTTAAAATTTTCATTTTGGGCAAATGAGACAGCTGGAAGAAAGTCAGAGAAGTGGTATAATAAGACGTATGTCCACATGGTGTGAAGAATAAAGTTCTAGTTATTCCATTATTGAATTGAGTTCAATATACCTGCATTAAAATGTGCCCATGAAACGTTCCGTAAGATGTTAAAAGTCGTAATGAGTATGGTTTATCTAATTAGACAACTTTTGGTGGATCACGAGAAACATTTTACTTCAAAGTTGTGATTGTTGTCGATATGGATCTTGTTGAGTAAGATATGAGTCTCACATACAACACCAACAAGTGCTGGTGGTGGTGGTGGTGGTGGTGGTTTTAAGAGGAAGTACAAGTAGGAAATCATCCTCTCTGAACAAATTATTGGAAAAGAAATTTAAAATAAAACAGAATTATATATTCAATAAAGAAATTTGGAAACGCAGAAAAAATTAAAACAAAAACTTATTGAATTAGGCCAAAAAATTACTAACGAATCAAAAGGGAACGTGCGTTCCCTGGGTAGCCCTTGTAATTTACATACCCTTGATTAATCCACTGTCGCGTCATCGGCTAGTATGCGTTCGAGTGTTTCCTGTAGGCCGAGGCTCCGTCTTAGGCCAGAGAGATCGGCACACTCTGTGAGGATGTGGGCCACGGTGAAGTCGGGACCACAAGAACACACTGGGGGTCTTCCCTCTTTAGGAGATAAGTGCGTAGATCGTAAATGACCTATCCTCAGCCTACACAATACTATGGCCTCTCTCCGTGAAGGCCGGAAAGAGGATCACCACATGGTAGTTGTCTTCTTAATTGCTCTCAGCTTGTTGGGAGTTCGAATAGCTAGCTACTCTGATTCCCAAGAAACAAGATGGTTCGACATAGTTGAGAACAAATATCTTTAGCAGGTACATTGATAGGTAAAAGTATCGCTTCCTTTGCAGCTTCATCCGCAAGTTCGTTTCCCGCAATTCCAACGTGGCTTGTAAGCCACACAAAAGTAATTCTGGTGCCAGCATCACTTAACCTGGCTAGAAGGTCATGAATCTGCTGTACCAGTGGGTGTTGCGAGAAACAGGTTTCAATGGACTGCAGAGAGCTTAATGAGTCAGTACACAAAAGAAAGTAGTTTCTTCCGTCACCCAATGCAAACTGCAGTGCTTCTAAGATGGTGTAAAGCTCCGCTACATACACTAGGAAGCAAGATCTTCATACTCATATCATCGGTGACAAAAGAGCAACCAACATTTTCTCCGATTTTAGACCCATCTGTAAAGATATGTATCACAGCCAGATATTGGTGAACGAAGTCCTGGAAATACTTCTGATAAACGGAAGAATCCCTGTTCACCTTGGGTCCACAGAGTAGATCTAAACATATATCTGGTCGCGGAACTAACCACGGAGGTACCTTACTAAAAGTATGTTCGAGGCAACCACCGATATCTATATTTAAATCCCGACACAAGCTATCAATTTGAAACCCAACTGGCCATGTAGCATTCGGCCAGCCTTGGCACCTCTGGTGGTACTGGGTACTAAATATGCATTGATAGCTTGGATGTAGCGGCTAATGAAAAAATTAGCATCCTTCGACATCACGAATATGTACTGGAGCATTCCTTTAGACGAGACCATTTCAGTCACACAAAGTAACTTGCAACAGCATAGTAAACTAAGTAGACTTGAAATAGAAGAATTTATTAGTTTGGTTGAATTTACATTCAATAATTATTATTTTGTTTTTAACAGGGTAATATAACAATAAAACGGGCTTCCAATGGGATCTCCGGCATGTAGCATCATGGCGGACATTTATTTAAACCATCTGGGGCATACACACATCAGCAAAATGAAGCACATTTTCTTCTGGACAAGATTTGTTGATGACACCTTCACAATTTTAGATGGAAGACACACCAACAGCTTAACCATACCGGATGAGTTAAACAAGTTGAGTTCCCATATACAGTTCACATTGAAAACAGAATCCAACCATTCTCTAAACTTTCTAGACTCGACAGTCACAACAAACCAACACGTCCTTTCTTACGATGTATACAGAAAGCCTACACAAACCAACAATACTATCAAACTTTAACAACTTTTAGTCCACCCTAATTCCCACAAAAAAGCTGCTTTTTATAGCTTGGTCCACAGGGCATTCAATGTACCATTATCTCATCCCAACCTAAAAAAAGAACTGGATACCATCAGGGCAATAGCTTATTCCAATGGGTATTACAGAAGGTTCATCGACCAAAGAATATCTAAAATTCAAAATAAACCAAAATCTACTCTTATTAAAGAAAAGAAGCAGAAGGAGAGTTATTCAGTTTTCACCTTCAACAACGAGTCTGTATTTTATTATTATTATTATTATTGATTATATACAGCCGTATCAGCACACACTTTATTAAAACATAACCGGTTTTCAGACACTAAGGTCCATCATCAGTGTTAGTGTCCGAAAACCGGTTATGTTTTAATAAACTGTATGCTGATACGACTGTATATAATCAATAATAATAATAATAATAATAATAATAAAGTAACTACATCAGCACTGTCAAGAAATGGCTTTAATATTTTATAATGATTATAAAACGAGTCTGTATACCAAATAACAAATTTATTTTAAAAACATGGGGTAAAAATAACATTCAGGACAACCAACAACAATCTATCTCACTTCCACAATCCAGGGACTGTGAATAAATCTGACAAGTTTGGTAAATACAGATTACAGTGCCAGTCTTGTTTAGCAAGCTATATCAGACAGACAGGCAGAAGCTTCAACACCAGGTACACGGAACATATTAATGCAGTCAAACATAACAGGCATTCTGCCATGGGAATACATTACATGAACCCAATCACAATTTTTCTGTTATAGACAAGGACTTACAAATTACTGAAATTATGAAAAAGGACCCTCTGCTCAATATCACAGAAATGTTTTATATATCGTTGGATCAACAGGTCAATTTTAATCACAATCTGAATTAATCCACCGAGAAAACAAACATACTTTACGAGGCGATCCACTCCCTTATTCTCCGACATATTTAGGTAGAACAGTGCAAGAGTGATTCACTCCCCCACTCTCACACCCCTTCCACACCACACCCAATCCAAAGCAAGTCACTCCCCCCCCCAAAGCCAGCCATAAGCTCCATGCAGACACGGATGAGCAGTGCACCTCCTTCCTTTCTAGCGGCAGGTTAACGGAACAAGGAACAAGACAGTAAGTACTATCAAACCACTTTCCAATAATTAATCCGAACACACATTAGTTCTCATTTCCTTTCTTTCTTTCTTCTTCCTCAGACATCCACCTTTTACGATACTGTGCCATACAACCGAGGCCATACCATCATTTAACTTTTTCTTCAACAGCAATAACAGTTGGCAGTTTCAACAACAAAGCAGAGGTTACAAAACAACGAAGGATGTTCCCCCAACTCCTCAGCTAATTGTTTTAACTGCAAATTGCCTTAACATCGACATCTTACAAGACCATCAAGTTTTATACATGTTTTTACCCTCCATCGACGATACAACTACAAATTTTTGAACATTTTAACATACCAGTATGTCTTTTATTCCACAGTAACAAATAAGAACTACACAGTATTCTGCAACTTCAAGTTTTTATGCATCATCTTAAAGATCTGTTATCTGGATCCAAGGCCTTTCTTTAAATAGTAATGTGTTTTATATTATATAACACATGTCAACCATTTTAAATGTATTTAAGGCAGTTTTCATGTTGATCGTTAATAAGATCCTTTGATTTATTTATTTGTTGTGAACTGATGATGAATCTAAGGGAACCGAAGCCAGTTTTCACTCAATAAATGCTATGTATTTATATATTGTGTTGAATGGTGGAACATCCATCAATTAATTCCTATTATATAAATTATACGTCAACACGGAAATGAAAATAATAACTTATGATCTTATGGAACAGTACATGGGCACATTTTAACCTGTTCAGTGAGCAATGCGGCAAGATCTGTGGCTTCAAGTTGCTTGCTCAGCAGGGAATGCGGATGTTACCGCCGATTCTAATTTTTTTCTCAGTTGCCTGCCTGCAGAGGTTTTTCAGCAACATGTTCTGGATGAATCTGCCCTCTAATGTGAATTTTTCAACTATGTTCTCCCAATACCAATGTGTCATCCACAAGTTGTATCATAAAGAATGCAACTTACGTCCGGGCAAGAACGACCTAAAACCTACTAAAATGTCTAAAAGGAATTACCAGCCCCCAACCCTTAGAGGAGGATTATTTATGAACCATGATAAACAAAATGTTGCAATTTGGTGGGGGAGAACAGTGACCTTAGTGAAGTAAGTTCTGCTGAAGGGCAATTCGTAAGTGACAGGAATTTACCTGGAGTAAGTACTACAGGCTCGAATAAACAAGGTTCGAGCCCAGCTGATACGAAAGTTCACCATAATGGTTCAATAAGTACACTAATATTCCAACCTTTGAAACTTCTTCGTCAAATTAGACTGAAAATGGACAAAGAAGGTCCTGCTTCGATACAAAATTCCATCATAGTGTAAAGGGAGAGTTTTTAGGGAATACAAAACAGAGCAAAATATTTGAATTATTTTTTGATGATGAGATATGCCAGAACACAGCTGAACAGACAAATCTTTATGCCCAGTTGAAAATCACACATAAAACCCAGTTTAGTATGACGAAATGGAGTCGAGATCAAGACTGGGTCTCGACAAATAAGGATGAAATAAAGCTTCTTATGGGCATACTGCTGCCACAGGGGATTGTACACAAACCTAAATTAGGATATTATATTTCTCACAATCACTTGTTGGCCATGCCTATTTTCTATTAGCTGATGACAGAGAAGAGATTGTTCCTCCTCAGCTTTTTCAATTTCTCTGACAATGAGGCATATAATGGGCAAATTCCTCCGCAAATATACAAGCTACCACCTGGTAGTAAAATTTTTTGAAAGTTTATACCCCTGATGGCAAAGTGTCAATTGATAACAACCTTCTGTTATGGAAAGAATGGCCAGGGGGAAAATTTTACATACCAAGATAACCCATGTTTCGGAATGGAAACACACAAATGATGCAAAGCCGGTACAGGGTATGTTTTTAAAATGAACTGCTTCCGCGTGTATAATAGTGAACACCTGTAAAAGACAAAACACTATGAAGACAGTAAACACTGTAAGTATTACCTGTAGTGTAGTGTAATATAGTCCGTGTGTGTCACCTATGAACTGTAAGTATATAAACGGATCCCTCAAAAGCGCTAACCAACGCAACAGAAAATTTCATGAGTATTATAATTTATTTCATTCTAAATCTTTTAAGTACATGTAAACTTTATAAAACTATAATTTAATGTAAAAAAATTATTTCCGGGCAGAGATTATTAGTAAACTGCTTAAAATATTAGGTATAAGTTAATGTATAAATGAAAACCAGAGCTTTGCTATTAGGAGGAAACGAGCTTGGTATCAAAGTGCAAAAGCACTTAGTATGTTCTTGCACAAAGTATTCAAAAATTAAAATAATAGGATTTTTCAACAATTAAATACACTACATTCAAGTAAATATTTCTCTTAAGGCCCTTCTATAGTTCATTTTAGTCAAGTTTGTTTTGAAGCAAGTAATTAAATATTTTCTTCAATCACGAAAATCGCTTCCTACCTGGGAGTGAGCCGGAGAGTAGTACCGAGCTCCCCGCTTAAGGGGTTAATATAGATATACTGAACTCAACTTCCTTATGAAATAACTAGAACTTTCTTCTTTGCAACATGTGAACGTAAGTCTTATTACACCACTTCTGTGACCTCCTTCCATCCGTCTCATTTGCCCAACTAGACCAAATTGTGAACATTTTAAACTCTAAGTTACATTTTATTAAGGTTTAACCAAAATGACACATGATGTGATGAATTTAAATATTCATCAAAAGATGTTAATACTTTATGCGAAATCATTTGGACATAATTACTTTTCAAGAATTTAATTTTGAATTCCTGTTCCTCACATTATCACCATAATGGTTCAATAAGTACACTATTACATTTTAAAAACAAGTTTAGAATTGTTTCGAGAATACAATAAGTTAAACATTTGTCAATTTTAATTATACGTGGCTGAAGGAGACTTAAAGCATGGTCGAAACTAGTACCAAAATGTGATGTACCGGTATATATAATCACAAGTAAAATGTGTATTCATTAAGTGGACATTCTTTTCAACTTATTGTAATTGTAACTGTTCATCAATACAAACCAAACATGAAGATTATTTCATATGATATGTGCACTTGATATGACTCCTCTCTAGTTCCAAAGATGATTCACAAGCAACTGCATATTTACAATAAATGAATAAGATTTATTAAACACAATGTGTACATAAAAGAATAACATTACAGAACATTATAATCATTGGCATAGAAAGCTATTGATTTAATCCTTTTTAGGCAGACACGTATGTGATGTTGCTTGCAACACTTCTCACACAATATACACGTGCACTGAGCTGCTAGCTGATGGTATCCCCTTTGGTCACGGATTATGTAATGGAAACTGTGAATGGCAGTGCTTATGAAGACATGTTGCAACTCTAAGTTTGACTCATTCCATTCTTTTGTGTTCATGGATGAGATGTCATAGGAGTCTGGATCTAATGCTTCTGCTATCTCTTCTCTTTCCTGGATGAATGCTTCATATGCTAGCACAAGAGCTTGGTTGAAGTTCCCAGATAACTCCCCAACAAAGAAGTCTGTGTTGGCCAGTAAATATACTTCGTGCAGTCTGTGGCAGTCAAAGGGCTCTTCTTAGACAGGCAGTTTTTACAGAGGTCCAGTTTTCCCAGATTTATGGAAGTGAGGTGCATCTATTTCTGCACCTGAGTAAGAGACTACTGGGGCTATCTTAACCCATTGTTTACTGACGGGACTTCAAAGTCCCACCTTCCAAAAATCGCCACAGGAACTACATGTTACACACAAACCCGATGGAACTTCCCAGTCATCCTTAGAAATAGTTTTGGAATGTAGAAAGAAATTGCAGTATCGATCACATATGATATACAGCAGCATCTGGCTGAAGTGTGCGGCACTACGCAGTAGTTGTGAAGCCATTTTGGTGAATGCTGGAGTGCAAAGAACATTTGATATTTAATAGCATTTTTACTGCTCAGATGGCAAGCTAACATTTTTTTCCCCACTAAAGGAATACCTAAACTTACAAATTATTCTCTATGAACTTCGTCTTTATGTAGCATTGTACAGTTCTGGTATTATGAGATACTGAAGACTTCAAAGTCCCGTCAGGTACCAGAGACAACAATTCGTGATTGAGGTAATGTTAGAAATTTGCTAACTACATTAATATTTCTGGGTTGTTGAATATCCTATTCTGGTAAATAGCATCAGTGCCAAATACAAATTACTCTTTAGCTTTATTGCAGCTGTTGAATGTTTAGATATTTATTACGACACCAATGAAGTCTGCAGTAAAAATTTCTTATTTTTCAGAATAATGGCTCTCTGCAGAAAAATGCCTCAAAGAAACTGATATAACATATGAGCTGGAAAATATACGTAAGGACTTAGGCACTCCTAGTGAATTTAGTGGTGATAGTGAGCAGGTGTTTTCTGTAGAGATCCAGCATGCTGAAAAGCAAGAGAGGATTTTTACTGCAGATTTCATAAGAATGGCAATCTATATCTAATCAATCAGCTGCTGGTATAAGGCTAAATAATTACTACTACAGTTACTATAGGTTAAGAAAAAAGTATTGCTCTTATGACAACAGGGTTGCCATGTCGAACGGCTCTGCTCTACAGCATTATGGGAAAACGGCGGCAGGTATATATGTGAAACTCAGTAATTACGTTCAAAATAAAAGGAGGAAGAAACTAAGCTGCAAATGATAGGTTTTTTAAAAATCTAGAGTACAGTAATAGACAACAGATAATTGTTATGCAATTAATTGCGTCAAATATATTTTCCCAAGCACACTGGGTTCTACTGCACCATCGTATTGCCCCACGAAAAGAACGGCAAAAATAAAATGTGCCTGAGAAAAAAAAGTTGTAAAAAAGGAGTAAAAATAAAATGCGCTTAAGAAACAACTCCTAAATTACAAAACCGGAAAAAGCTAAAAAATACCAAGCCAGTTGGCTGTGCGGTTAGGGGCGCACAACTGTGAGGTTGCATTCAGGAGATAGTGGGTTCAAACCCCACTGTTGGCAGCCCTGAAGATGGTTTTCCATGGTTTCCCATTTTCACACCAATTAAATGCTGGGGTTTGTACCTTAATTACGGCCACGGTCGCTCCCTTCCCGCTCCTAGCCCTTTCCTGTCCCATCGTCGCTAAAAGACCTATCTGTGTCGGTGCGACGTAAAGCCAATTGTAAGCAAAAAAAAGATAGAAAACACAGCGAATTTCTGTATCAGTACAAGTCAAGGCGTGATGTATTGCTTCACACCACAGCATCAAAATCTTCAGTAACATCTACGAGAATATTAGAAAAAACACATACGCACACACAGTTAACTTCTCTTCAACAGTGACAAGCTGCCGGCGATTCACAGCGCAACGGATAACGCGTTGCATGCACCAGAGCAACTCAGAAGGAAAATGAAGGAAGGCAACAAAGCGATGGCTGTTCCCGGCGTTGTACTTCCTCCCTGCGAATGTATTTATGAAATAGAGAATGTTAAGTAGTTATCTTAATAATTCACGGGCACAAATATGCCTCATCATTTTCTTTCTTTCATAATACAATATAAATTACATTATAATATTCCTTAATCACGAGGAATTACGGTTGTTTAAGAGGGGGTGTACTGACTCATTGTAGGTCCATAAGAGCACTACTGTTTTCTTAACATGGAATGATCCATAGTACTGTTACTAGGCCTACCACAGTAAAATAATAATAATAATAATAATAATAATAATAATAATAATAAACCAGGTGAGTTGGCCGTGCGGTTAGGGTCGTGCAGCTGTGAACTTGCATCTGGGAGATAGTGGGTTCGAACCCCACTGTAGGCAGGCCTGAAGATGGTTTTCCATGGTTTCCCATTTTCACACCAGGCAAATGCTGGGGCTGTACTTAATTAAGGCCACGGCCGTTTCCTTCCCACTCCTAGGCCTTTCCTATCCCATCGTCGCCATAAGACCTATCTGTGTCGGTGTGACATAAAGCAAATAGCAAAACAACAACAATAGCAATAATAAAAGAAAAAAAAATAATAATAATATTAATAATAATAATAATAATAATAATAATAATAATAATAATAATAATAATAATAATAATAATAATTGGCCTCACCAGAGGCCTGGTGCAAGTCTTTCGAGTTGACAGCCTATAGGCGACCTGCATGTCCGTGAGAATAGGACCTTACCCAAGATGAATTGTAATGTTAAAGACAGCACAAATACCCAGGAGCCAACTCAGCCTTTACCTTCCACATCTCCAAGACCTTCACAGTCTATACAGAGATGACTTTGCTTTCTTTTGTGTTTTGTAAAGGCTTATACCTGGAGTGTTAGTCCTAGGTATTAGTAGATATTTACGAGTTCCAGTTTGCAATTTAAAAATCTCATGTTTATATTGTTCCATATTGACTGCATATCACACAATTTCAATTGAAGGGTTCCACCTTAGTCAATACAATTCAGGTCCTAAAGAAACTTGCTGGGCTGACTAGCTCGGATGGCAGAGTGCTGGCTTTCTGAGCCCAACTTGGCAGCTTCTATCATGGCTCAATCTGGTGGTATTTGAAGGTACTCAAATGCGTCAGTCTCATGATGGTAGATTTACTGGCATGTAAAATAATTCCTGCGGAACAAAATTCCAGCAGCTTGGCGCTTCCGAAAACCGTAAAAGAAGTTAGTGAGATGTAAAAACTAATAGAAACTTTGTAAGAGCTAATAAAGTTTCAGCCTTATTTGGCCTTCTTCAACCTTAGTAACAAATTACAATGATAAAACCAATTCATATGAAAATATTAAAACATAACTTTGAAAGGAGTTTTATGAAAAGTCGTATTGAAATTCTTGTCATCCTGATTTTGATAGTTGCATTAAAACATTAACAAAAAACTACAGAATGTTTTGGCTCCACTTATCTTGAGAATGAATGAATTCCTGGCACTTAACCTCCTATTCATCAAGTCTCAACTGTCACTGACCTGTTCCTCAGTTTCTCCCCAGAACATGAGACATCAGCGAAAATCATTTGCATTAAGTTCACCAAAGGTGCTCTTGATGTCCTTCATTAAGTCATTCATGAGTAGGATACACAAGAATGGAGACAGTGCTCCGCCTCGCTAGACCCGTACTTTTGGTCTGGAACCATGATGAATGTCCATCACCATTTCGCGCTCAACTGGTACAGTGCTCATACAGCATCTGAATTATCCTCACCAGCCCCTCCGGCCATGGCCAACTTAATAGGTAGTTTCCGCTTTCTACACTCGACAGTTCCATAAGGATGATGTCACAGTTTTGGTGTTTCAACATGCAAGCACAAGTTTTGTTTTCATAATGATGGTTCAGTAGCCATTTTTATTTCAACCTTTTTTTTTTTTTTTACAATCTGCTTCACGTTGCATCAACACAGATAGGTCTTATAGCAATGATGGGATAGGAAAGGGCTAGGAGTGGGAAGTAAGCGACCATGGCCTCGATTAACCCATTAGCGCCCAGAAAAAAAAAAATGTTCCTACTTTAATGATATTTTCATTAATTTGTGATGGTTAGGGTATACAAATTGGGAAAATAACACAATATTTTCAAACAAGAATTTATTTTACGAGATATTAGCTGATACCATATGGTATCACTGGGCGGTTACACTGCTATCATTGTACAGGGTACAATAAATTGTTAATATTGTTCCAACCTGTTAATACAGCTCACTGAGTATGGTATGTAGCAAAACATGTTACGCATAAGCCTACATTACACTTCAGACACATTGTTCTGCCGAATGACTTGCACCCTTCACTGGCACATCTTCTCCTATTGCAGTTTGCAACAAAGTGATTGAGTCCATCAAATCTCAAAGCTGGCATTGTATTTCGGGCAACACTTACTCTCCCAGGTATCTTTTGTGGGACACAATAGTGTTTTAGATACACTTGAACAAGTTGAACAACTTCTCTACGGAAGTCAAGTTGTGATGTGCCCTTGTAGTCAGGAGGAGGGCAGGGAACATCAACACGTTCTAAGTCACTGTCAATCCATTCATAAATAGCTGGATTGGCTAATCTTTCTAGAATCCACTCAGGAGCTTGTTTTTCAGGTTGTTGTTGTTGTTGTTGTCGCTGCTGCTGTTGTTGATTTTTCTCCGTAGGCTGCATAGATGGTGAGAAAGTACTAGAGGAAATTTCAAGGGGTTCATAATCTCTTCCAATATGTTCGTTGTTTGCTAAGCGTGTTTCAGCTGCAGCACGCAGCTGACGTCCAGTTAGGTTATGAACCATTCCTCCCTCATCTTCATTGGCTGAATCTTCATCTGTGTCAACATTACCATCCGGTGGTTAGATGAAAATATCCTCAGTCTGATGTCCTAACTCATCGTCTGCTTCCAATATATCCATCACTTCTGATAAGGTCAGTCCACCCCTGGACTAATAAAAGATAAATATGTAATCAACTACATTTAGCACGAGTAACCTTCGAATGTACGATATAATATTTTAAAAATTACTGTATCAACGGCTTGATATCATAAACGCCCAGTGATACCATATGGTATCACGCACTTAGAGGCACTGCTGTGTTGTCACAAATAACATTGTTGAAATTCAAATGTTACAGAAGGTTTCTTTGATTAGAACGGAATAATAGATAAGGGCAATATTATACTTAACACATATCGAACGTTCATGATTTTCACTCCAGAGAATCACACCTGAATTCATGCAAGCGCTCCCGCCAACAAACCACTCGTAAGTGTCGGAAGCTTCTTCAGACGCATGCGTCACTTCAAGCCAAAGAACGTATAAAGCTCCAACTAAACCCCTCTTGCGACTCAAGCCAGTACCAGCTCAGTTAAACTTCTACTGTCTCCTGATACCATATGGTATCAGTGGGCGCTAATGGGTACAGCCAAAGAATTTGCCCGGTGTGAAAATGGGAAACCACAGAAAACCATCTTAAGGGCTGCCAGCATTCGAGTCAATATTTTTAAAGATGTCCACTAGTGTTTTCAAGTGATACTATTATTGAAAAGCATTAATAAAGGTGTGTTTTCTGCAGCAGTATGTATTTACTATTATAGTACTGTAATCTGAGCAGCCTGATGTTAGCAAGCACTGCCAAGTTATGTGCTAGGTTATGTGAACCCACTGAAGTAGCCCATTATGAATTGTCTCATATTACTTAAAATTTTGTATTTGATTATGATCATTATCATAATGTGTTAGTGTAATGTAGGCTCCTTTTTACAATATGGGACAAACGTGTAGGGTACAGGTTGTTAGTCTAATTACCGTTCAAATAAGGGAAGGGCTATCTCAACATTCGTGTTTCCTAGCGATAAGAAGCTAAACAAATGTATTTAATGCCATAAATCTAGCTAATTTTGAACCTAGTAAACATTTTTCTGAAAATCACATGATCCAGGTAGATGCTACAAAAAGACCAGATGATTCCATTTTAACACACGACTAAGTATTTGCCCTCTTGATAGCCAACGGACTTCTGTATGGAGGAGGAGATGACTGTTGTGTTCCTAGCTCGCAACACATCTGAGCAAATAACCGTGACTTGAGAGGCCTGCTTTTAATGGAACTAGCTGATGTACCCATGCTTCGCTACGGAATTCTACATTGTATACAGAATTCTAGGTTAGGTAGTGTACATGTTGCAAGTAAGATTGTATTAAATTGCATAGCCCCTAACGTTACCCTACAAATGCGATAGGGAAGTCACCAAAGGTCTTTTCTCACATGAAGACTGGGTTAGGGGAATTTCATTGTAATGGTAGGCCCCCTTGCCTATCAGTCACAATCAGGTTGGGGAGTTTTCATTATAATGGCAGACACTCACTCTCAAACTGCCTTTTTATGCCCTCAGAAAGACTGTCTTAGTGGTTTTCCCAACTGAAATAAACAGAGGTCATTACAATGACGTCAGTAGGAATCGTGCGATTAAAAGCAATGCTATCATATGAAATACTCGATCAAATGAAAAACCACACATTTTCTCACTTTTAAGGAACAGTACTACGATGCTGATCTAACAGTCCAAAGTTCCAGAGCTGGAATGACCAGGCTGCAGACAGCTGTGATCCATGAACACACTGTTTTTTCGGGGGGAATAGTGGAGAGTCCCAGGACAAAAACTATTACCTTTTACTCATCTGTTTCCTAGGAGTACCTGATGAGTCAGAAAGTCTCAATTCACTACACTGGGGGGGGGGGGGGGGGCTATCTGATGTGGAGGCATATTTTCCTCCAAACCAGCGGAGAAACCGCCTCCCTGCAGCTAATATGGAATAAAATGAATGTATAATTTAATAAAAGTGAAGAGAAAGAAGCTTTTCTTAATAAATGGCTCTTTTCAGGGTTGAATTTTGAGTTAATTAGCAAATTGTGGGGCTATAATTTGGAATAGGCCAAAATTGTAATTCTGGACCAGGTCACCAAGGTCCTACTACTACCACTAAGTGAGCGTCTGCCTTAAGTGTGCACAATCCTCATTCCAATCTGCGTGTCGGAGTAGGGATCGAATACCTGGAATACGATGGACCAGTGCGTTACGTACCAGCAGTATCAGAAAATGTATGAACCAGAGGAATGGCATGCTAAAGAAGAAAGTTATGCAAATCCCCACCTATTTCCCACCAATATTTAGTCAGGCTGTTATACTCGTTACTTAGCAGTAATCCCATCTATCGGAGCTGAGCGGCAGCACATCAAAACAATGGTCAATATACCGGTAATGTTATTGTTGATCAATGTTATGCGCTTTCGATATTGATGGCCTTCATATTTACTCATCTGCCACTGTTCCGTTAAATATACACACTGCTCATTCCAATCAGTGCCTCAGGGTAGGGATTGAATAGCTCGAATGCTATGATGAACCAGTTTGTTACGTACCAGTAGTATCAGAAAATGTATGCACCAGAGGATTGGCATGCTAAAGAAGAAAGTTATCTAACTCCCCAGCTACTTCCTGCCAATATTCAGGCAGGCTGTTATACTCGGTACGACCGGGCAAGTTGGCCGTGCGGTTTGGGGCACGCAGCTGCGAGTTTGCTTTTGGGAGGTAGTGGTTCAAAAACCACTGTTGACAGCCCTAAAGATGGTTTTCCATGGTCTCCCATTTTCACACCAGGCAAATGCTGGGGCTGTACCGTAATTAACGCCACGGCCGTTTCCTTTCCTATCCCATCATCGCCATAATACCTATCTGTGTCGGTGCAACGTAAAGCAAAGAAAAAAAATTCTCAGTATACAGCAGTGTGTGTATGTCGGGTATTCAGCCCGAAGGCTGGTTTGATCCTCTGCAGCTCCGCCAACAGCTGTCATAAATAGCCTAGGCGTCACTGAAGAGGCGTACTAGGGAAACGAGGAGTGAGGTAGTTTCCCGTTATTCAGCAATAATCCCATCTATCGGACATGACTGGCAACAGAAGACACATAGCACATCACAATGTAATGTTATTGTTGTTCAATGTTATGAGCTTTCTATATTGTAGGCCTTCATATTTAGTTTTCTTTCGACTTTGCGATATTAGGGCGTCTTACAAAATTATTTATAGCGTAGACTGTAGTTTCTTATTCCCCAACTTGACATAACGATTTTCATTAAATTCTGTCTACCCATTTTCTCATGACTTGGACTTAGCAACAAAAAACCAAATTCATGAATATCATAGCCAGTACGGTAAAAATGTATGACATAAATGATCGGAAATTTAATAGTATGTAGTATTTGTTGATAGGACCACTAATAACACAACTATTTGAGAATAATTACATTTTAGGCCTTCCTCTAAACTACCATTTCACTCACCGTGAATAAAGTTATTTATGACCTAGATTGCAGAGACTTACTTCCCGATTTTGCATACCGATTTTCATTAAGATAGGACCACTAATAACATAAAAATGTGAGAATTTAAGTTTAGGCTTTCCCCTAAACTACCATTTCTTTCAGCGTGAATAAGATTTTATTTTTTTTTTTTTTTGCTAGGGGTTTTACGTCGCACCGACACAGGTAGGTCTTATGGCGACGATGGGATAGGAAAGGCCTAGGAGTTGGAAGGAAGCGGCCGTGGCCTTAATTAAGGTACAGCCCCAGCATTTGCCTGGTGTGAAAATGGGAAACCACGGAAAACCATTTTCAGGGCTGCCGATAGTGGGATTCGAACCTACTATCTCCCGGATGCAAGCTCACAGCCGCGCGCCTCTACGCGCATGGCCAACTCGCCTGGTATAAGATTATTTATGGCCTAGATTGTAGTAACTTATTTCCCGACTTTGCATACCGATTTTCATTAAGATGGGACCACTAATAACGGAAATATTCGAGAATTAAATTTTAGGCCTTCCCCTAAACTACCATTTCTCTCAGCGTGAATAAGATTATTTATGGCCTAGATTGTAGCGACTTATTTCCCGACTTTACATACTGATTTTCATTAAATTCTCTTCAGCCGTTTTCTCGTGATGCGTGTACATACATATATACATACAGACAGACAGACAGACAAATTACGGAAAATTAAAAAGTGCATTTCCTTGCTACTATGGACACGACCGATCCAGAAATACCATCCTTTTTAAATTCTGAGCAATATACAGACAAAACTCTTATTATATATATATATATATTTATCATTTCAATAGTCTTGTTCAAAACTGACCTCAAATCCTCTGCAATTTTTTGCTACCAGCAATTCTTTATGTAGAAAGCAGTACGTAATAATGTTTTTGTTTTGTTGTTTCACCAGTGCTATGAATCCTTTTATTGAAACTGTCATTGAAGGGGTTCCATCTGTTCATATGCCAACACAATTCTTTCACAACAAGTTCATTGTAACATTGTTGACTTAAGTTCATTGTCTCCATGTATTCATTTATTACTTCAAAGATGTCTTTTCCTTTGATAATGTAGGGAATTTCCTTGCAACAAGGTATTGTTCAATGATTTTCCCTTCATCAAGGAAACAAATAAAAGAAACTAGTTGAGCTAGTCCACCTACATCGGTAGAGTCAACCAATTGCATTGCACACATTGGGTTTGTTTCACCAACTTGAACTTTAACTGAGTTTTCAATGTTTTCAAACATATCCTGAATGCACCTGCCAACTGTGTTGTCAGCCAAGGGGATTTTCTACATATCAGTTTCGCACTCAGAGCCAAACATCGCTTTTACTACAGCGTGGCAAGCTGGAATGATGACTTTCTCTACAACTGCATGGGGCAACGTATTCTTTGCAATAATCTCAACTTCTTGAGCTTTATTGGAGGTCTTCAACTTCTTAACAAACACAGCACTCATTTTTTTCTTCTATCTTAGAAATTCTTTCAAATAGTCAACACTTTTTCCTTGTATATATTTGTGTTTTGTTGAAACATGGTGCAGCAACTTATTAGGTGCCATGCTTGCATTAGAAAGTTTATTCTCCACATATCATACACTCCGGTATAGCATATCCTTCAATGCCACACCACATGAAACCCATTTTTAGGTATTCCTCATTATACAATATCACTTTTGCGTTCTTGCTACTACATGACGGTGTGGAAGAAACACAGGTTAGAGATGCACTACTCAGTTGTTCTGTACTTTCTAAACTTTCACACACATTACCTGGCTGATGCTCCACATCTGCTGTTTCATGATCTGCCAGAGGTCTCTTTCTGACCATGAATTTGTCCATTCCTGGTGTTTCTCATAAATTATATCACTTTGAAGTAATAAAATAATTACACATCACAGAACTAAGAAATAAACTGAAGGAAAGCAGTTGATAATGTGTGATACATATCAGGTAGGCCGTGTGAAGAGTTAAAATATAAATCGATAGATAGCGCAACATACAGAGAGACGGTTTGGAAAACATTGCTCTAAACGAGTTTCAAATTATTGCCTCCTCCTAATTTCTCCCTTGATCAGAAGAATACTTACAGAAATGCTGTACATGAAACTGCTGTGCAGTATATTTGCTATAACCATTTAGTGATGGTTTTCTTTCACTGAAACGTGTTTCCAAGACATTTTTGTCACCAATTTTTAACAGTAAATATGCTGGAAAGTTTTGAGGATGCTACACAAGCTATTGTGATGGAAGATGCATCACAGCAAGTATTATATTTCAGGAGTGTTGAGAACTAGAGCTTCTATGATTTTCAGACCTATATAAAGCTACAGGGAGACTGGATGCTATTCAAAGAAACCTGGTTAATGTCTAACAAGAGCATCATCATGCTTAATTAATAAGTTAGTACAGTTATTCTATGCAATTATAATAGCACTGCGCTGAAGCTGTAAATCAACAGCTTCAAGTCTTAAGAGTAAAGAACAGTAAGACAATCATCTGAAAGAGGTTGAAAGGTGCCAAAACCTATGAATAGTATAGATGAAACTCCTGGAACTGTAACTGGTGGAGAGGGACATAATATATATGGTATTTCCTGCTTGTTGTAAAGGGATGCATTTCCACAGGCCACCAACCTCAGAGGTGAGTTAGCAACCACGGGGCCCCCAACAGAGTCTGGTTTTACTTTCACTTACCTGCAAACACCACTACTGTACTGTGAAAACAAAGCCTTGCAATTGATATGAGAAGGATAACACTTAAATACGATTTAATTATAGTAACAACATTTTGTTTTAAAATATTCCTTTGTGTTTGTGCCATGTAAAATGAGTGAACTACAGGAAAACTTAACACATTGAAGACCGGCCCCAGAGATCTCCACATTACTGCTGTCAGCGGTTATGGACGGGTCCGGAAATCTCAGTTCTTATGTACTGGCTTAGTTTTCAGCTCGTTGCACTGTCTTTGAGCTAGAGTTTGAACTATTTGTCATCACATCACGGAGCAGTACGACTACTGATGTTAGCGCCTATTTTTTTCCACTTTTACAATCATTATAACCATGAAAACAACCTATATACACGGGTGATCTTGTCCACCCATCTAGAGACAATTGTCGAGATGTGCCTTGTGTAACGACAAAGTATTTCAACTCATATACGCAGATTCATTATCTGATGTGCCCCATGGGTGACAAGTCCTAAGAATTCTCATAGTTTCTCAGCTGACAGAAGGTGACAGGCTACAAAAACTCTTGCTTTTATGCACCTCTTATTTCCTTGATCATTGATACAATTGTTGGCGAGATTATGAGTTCCAAATGGTGTAGTCGTGGAATATAAACTATCGCTATCACTGCATCTTACCTCCTTCAAACCTTCATGTATTTAACCTAATAATATTGGATATGTAGAGTTATTACCTGGATCACCAGCACGGATGTCAACATGTCACAACGCATTCAGTTGTTGATGGATACCGATATTTGCGAATAATTACACGCAGAGCAGTTATCTATAAGACTCTGAGTGACAGTGAATTGGATATTTCTAATAATTAACGGCTAACACTAAATGGGGAGTAACCGTAAAGAGAAATCCTTTCATTCTTAAATACAATAAATACATCTAAGGCACAAACAGGGTATTCCTACTACATTATGCTTAGAAAGACTTAAATGGAGCTACAAAAGGTACTGCCTTGAAATATATCACATTGTAGAGCCTACTAAACAACCTAATGAGTATAAGTTCCAAGTTTGAGATCGATATCTTGTATACTTTTTGAGTTACAGTAGTTTGAGTGTAGCAGTGTAATTTCTTTCTTGGGGGCTTCAACCATCCAGTCTACATGGTGTACTAGCCTCCATTAGAGATCTTCCCTCAATGTGTTAACATTTGTGCTTCTGCAGGAATACATGTCTACATTTTGTAAGCAAAAAAAAAAAAAAAAACTGATGGCACTATACTTTTCATCTACTAAATATTGAGTTACAAAATTTGGGGAAAAGTCATTTTCTGGTATGAATGAACACAAAAATACTTCTAAGGAATCTGAGCAAGATCTTTCCTAGACATTAAATTTTCCTGCAATTCATCTTGTTTTACAAGGCATAAATTCAGAAGACTATTAAGTCCATTATTCTAGACTGAAAGTGTACATCAAAGCATGACAATAGGTACTTTCTTCTGCTCCCTATTTATTGATAAGGCCATAAGAACTTTCACCAAACTAATATTGCAGACATAAAGCAATTTCAGCAAAAGAACGATAAGGGCCTAAAATGGAATTAAAATCAAAGACATCCTAACTTGCAAATTTAATATAGGGGTTGGAAGATTTAACAAGGGTTGGATAGGAAAGATGAAAGAGAGAAGCCAGATACAAGTATGTGGAAGCAAAGCCAGGCTCAGTTAGAAGCTCAGTTATTGCCAATCCAGCTTCCAGCTGGAGAGCACCACTGGAAGGCACTCCTTTTAATTGCTTCATACAACAAGCAGGAAATACCAAAAATACTAATATCCACATCCATAGGGTATCCTGTTTATATATGTTAAATAATTATTGATCTGCATAATTTAGATCTCCTATGGGCTAATATGTCAACTACAAGCTGATCTTAGAGGAACAGTATGTTGGAATACACCATGGACCACATGGTTTAAAAAACTGTACTTAGTACCAAATGTAATCAATACAGAGCTACTAACATTATTTTATTAGCTTATGACTGGATATTTGAGCACCAATGATTTTAAGTGTGTGTTAAAATTTATAATAGTCATTTCATGCCATAATAATTTTAATGATAAATAGCAGTGTCAATACACCTATTTTTGCTTCAGCAGAACTGAATTCTTGATTTTCACACTTATGACATCATAATAACTAAAGCAAAGTATGCCATAATTTTGTTCGTATTGGTGCCAAACCATTTGTCTGTAATCATCTTTTAACTTCTTTCTGTCAGGATTGTTCAGCTTTTGGTTGCATATGTACTGGTTTTGCCAGAAATTTTTTTGAACAAAATTTGATATATTCCAGAATAATAAGAAGTTTAGATACGATAGTGGTTGTGTTTCAAACTTGTCCAGTAATTCTTTACTAATTCCACAATACTCTATACATACATGAATAACGGAGTCATAAACGGTTTTTGTCTAGTTCCAATCACTTTCTCTTGTTGTTGTCACTGTTGAAGTCACTTTCCTCTCCCTCAATACTATTAATGATAAACATTTATTGCAGCCAATGGCCATAAAGGAAATACATACAATAAAATTAAATGACATATTATTGAGAGCAAAATGCATATCGTGCATGCATGATCTGCCTGTATCACCTTAGTCACTACAGAACTGAGTGAGAGTTATTCGTCTCTGTTGACACCATAGCGCATGGTACCAATATTTTGCATAGTTCACATTCACAAAAGTGGCTTCATCTGGGACGTGGAAAGTATATCCATATTAGGTCTATACCATATGTCACTATAGGCATTATCTTGGTACTGAAAACCGTCATAGCAGTAGATACAGAGAGTCTACGTAGGAGCTAATAATAATAATAATAATAATAATAATAATAATAATAATAATAATAATAATAATAATAATAATAATAATAATCGCATGGCCTCAGCTACCGTGCGCAGACATTTCAAGTTGACGCCATCTGGCTGTCTGCTTGTCAATTTCGACGTTCCGTTTTACTTTAGGCCCACTAGATGGCAGACCAAGTAAACCGGAGCTCTCTTGGGCACCTAGGGCTGAGATTTCATTAATTTTGTTGGGTAAACACCAAATGTGTCACCAGAGATCTTTTACATGCCGACATCGTATGACATGGAGTGTCGAATGGACTTTTTTCTGCCCTTCAAAAATTTGATTACCTTTGCTGGGTTTGAACCCACTATCTTGGGATCCAGAGGCCGACACGCAGGAGCTGAATATCACTGATGGCCAATAAAGTTGCCAATAAAGTGTTTGGTGAAGGTGGTTCCAGATGTCGTTTGGTGAAGGTGGTTCCAGCTGTCTGTAGTGTTATTCCGAGGTAGTTAAATTCCTTAGCCATTTTAATTAGTTCTTGGGTTGGTGCGAGAGAAGCTGTTCTTTACCTATTATTTTTCCTCCCTCCTAATTATCATATGTACTGTCTTTTGTTTATCTCAATACTGTTTGTCCAACCCTTGTCCCGTTTCCCTACGGGGTCGGGTATGAGGTGAGATGAATTTGTCGTGGCGGTTTTTTTATGACCGGATGCCCTTCCTGACGTCAACCTCATCAGAGGAGTTAATGAGAGATGAAATGAATGACGTGATATATGATAGTAGGGAGAGGGTGAAACCCGGTGCCGGCACATAGCCTACTCCTGTCGAATAGCACCAAGGGGTCTGCTCAAGGCTTAACGTCCCCATCCGACGGACGAATCACCATCAACAGCGTCATATGCCCTCACTCCATATGAGCACTGCGGAGAGGTTTGGAATTTAATCCAGGCTTTTGGCACGCAATCTAGTGATTAGAAATTGTATACCACCACCTCCCCTACCCTGCCGGCCAACATTCTGTTGGTGAAAATTTTTTCGACCAACGGGACTCGAACCGGCTAACCTCGGCGTTAGACCGTTTTTAGACTTCAGCGCCTTAACGATCATGGCCACCAGGCGGGCTGTTTATCTCAATACTATTAACAGAATTTTCTTTGTACACTATCGTGTCAGAATTAAAAGTGCTGACTTCAACCGCAGTCTAAAATACTTTCTACAAGTTTTCTTAGAACATCTTCTTTTGCACGACTATATTTTTAATGCCATGGCAACTGAGGTCACGAAAGAATATGAATAAAGAAACCACAAAGAAACTGTTGTTTCTCAACTAAGATATGTAGGGTGGGAGGTAACTTAGGGAAATAACAAAGCTTGATGTCCACTGTTTAGTTCAGACTGCATACAAAAGACATCTCTGGGATAGGATTTGAACTGCATGCATTTATATTAACCCTGGAACTGTACACCGGGGCAATGAGTGCCTCAGGGAAATTTTAATTTGCAGTAATCTGGTGTTCGCAACCCCTATAGTCTCCTACCTCCGTGACTTTTCTTTGACCTTCATACTCTCTCAGCTTGTGCACTAATTCTAACGAGTGATGACTGCTTGTATATCAAAACATATGTTTGGGCATACACTTCCCCAGTGTTTGGTTCATGAAACTTTATTTCTTTGTAGCCAGTTTGGTTTTCTGTACAATTTTGAACATGTACCTTTGTACTTTGTGTTAAGCGTGTTTGAACTAGACTGCCTTGAAAGCAGTGAACAGATTTTACCCGAATCATATGCCTGGTCCTGATATCCTTGATGATTTCGTCAATGCTCTAGACCAGGGGTGCTCAACGTACGGCCCGCAAAGGCATTTTATGTGGCCCTGGCCGAGTTTTTATCATTTATATTTTTCGTAGATACAGGAAAAACTAGATAATAATAACTTTATTGTAATTTACGGTGAAAGGGGATAAAACCATAACAAAAATATCTGAATTATTCATTGTTTTTTCTTGACATTATATTTCTTTTACTAGGCTGTAGAAAAGTTCCAAGATGCATAATTATTCCCACCATAAACACAGGTAGGGGTTAAACTTCATCCGTTAATTTCTTGAAATTACAGCTGCAAACTTGCCTGGAGAGTGAAAGGCCTCCTGCATTCTACGGGGGATTAAATAGGTAAAGTTCTCTCGGGAGATCCACAGGAAATGGCCAGTTTATACCCGGAAAGAGCTTTGAGAGTTTCATTGTAGTTTACTACTGTACTGTGAACTAGCGCTCTTACGAAATGCTGTTATTCAAAGTAGTTTTAATAATTTATTTGTGAACAAAAATGTCCCGTTCCAAATGTAGGAAAGTGGATAGTAAGTGCCGTGTTTTTAAAGAAAAATGGACTGACGACTATTTTTTTTATCGAGAATAGTGAGAAAGTAATGTGTCTGATATGCAAGGAAAATATCTCAGTTTTTAACGAATACAACATCAGGCGGCATTACGATTCAAAGCACAAATCTGTATATAATAAATACGATGGGGTATTAGGGAAGGAAAAGATTTCAAATTTAATGAAAGGTCTCACCGCTCAAAAACATGTTCACGAAACAGATCAAGGAAAATATAGCTCCAGTCCACGCTAGTTATAAAGTTGCACATTTATTAGCTGCGAAAGGGGAACCATTTTCTGATGGGGAGTTTGTGAAAAACTGTATACTTTCTGTAACAGAAGAAATGTGTCCTGAAAAGCAACAACTGATAAATTCGGTCAGCTTATCACGGAGCACAATGACAAGAAGGACAGAAGAACTTGGGGCTAATTTGTGCTCACAACTATGCAAAAAATCTAAATCATTCGAGTGCTTTTCGTTCGCTTTGGATGAAAGTAATGAGGACCGTGATACAGCACAACTTTTAATTTTTATTCATGGGATTGACAAAGCGAGTGAAATAACTGAGGAGCTGGCATCTTTAAGAAGTATCCATGGAACTACAACAGGCAAGGATTTGTTTCTCTGATTTAGTGAAACATTGAAGGATCTGGATTTAGGATGGGATTGATTGGCAGCTATAACAACAGATGGAGCAAGTAATATGAGTGGTTAAAAAATACTGGATTGTTTGGGAGAATAAGAAATGAATTTAATAAAAGAAATACTGATATGCCTCTTGAATTACACTGCATTATTCATCAACAAGTGCTATGTGGAAAAGTATTAAATTTACAACATGTGATGAACACCCAGTGACATCTACAATTAATTATATTCGATCAGATGGACTCAATCATGGCAGTTCCAGTCATTCTGGCTAAAATTGATTGTGATTACAGCAATGTATGGCCTGGAACATAATTTTATTTAATGGAAGTCAGCGCAACGGGACAACCCTGCATGCGAAGTAGCGCAACGGAGCGGCTCAGGCATGCATACAGCAAGCAAGCTACGTCACGCAGGAGGGTGATGCAACTATCACGTGAACACCACCTGATATTGTCGAACATACTAGAAAAAATTTTGCAAACGTTGGAACCCACTAAGATATCAATTAATGAGATATGCCATCGTACAGCCCATTATTCAAAGGCAAACATACTGCAATTTCACTAATATCGGCCTACAGACTTAAGAGTAATTCAGGTGTAAAGAACTTGATTTTTCCACGAGGGGAGGAAACTGACCTCGACAGATTGGTATTCTGTTACGGGTTCTGCTAGGTCAAGTCAGTTCAATTCTCAACTCGCTGCTGCCGTGTAGTCATGCTATCTCACATGAAGAGGCCTGCGAGGTTCGAACTCAAGACATCACATCATATGAACTCTAGGTAAAGTTTTCGATAAGACTTATAAAACAATAAATCATGTTGGAACTTATAAACTTTTAGAGTGATATGATACTAAGTAATTTTAATGTAAGGAAATCCACCTTTTCAATACATACAAAACTGTTGCACATAAGTTATACTACAACATTTTTATTATTATGAAGGTACTGGTTTGAACGTGTTTTCAATGTCATCATCAACCTTTCGTAAAACCAAGCAAGAGAATAAATTCACATATAGCAACAATATACAAACACGAGGTAAAATTTGTATAATGACACACATATTTGAAATAATTTATATAAAATATATGAAGATTGCTACGCATACCTGCCAACTTTACAAAACCAAAAATCAGGAGATTTTGATTTTTAAATCAGGAAAAATCAGGAGAAATCAGGAGATACAATTGGTCAAAATTGCTTATTCTACATGTCTTGCGCAACACAGTACTACGATATATTTATAACACTTATTGTCTCAAAGCCCGACTGTTGCTATACGAGGCTACAAGGCTAAAAATTACACATCTCTATTCCCTCACAGGAAGTGCGTGAGTGGGATGATCGGTCTCTGATAAGCCTACCGAAAATAGTATGAACTCATGTTCCAGATGTGTGAATCAGTCATGCACTTAGATGCCATTACTTAGCAAATGCATAGATTAATATACTGCATCAAGCACCCGCGCAATTATGTGAAGCGCAATGCTATTTGGATCAAATAACTAGCTGATGTACCCGTGCTTCACTACGGAATTCTCAGGAAGACTGTCCTTATAGTTTTCCGAACTGAAGTCAACATCTCATTACAACGACGCCAGTATGAATGTCGTGATTAAAAGCTATGATTTCATACGAAATATTCGATAAAATGAAAACAGTACATTTTCTCAATTTTTGCGAAAGGTACTACAGTGTCAATCTAACAGTTCAAAGTTTCAGAGCTAGAATGACCAGGCTGCAGACAGCCGCAAACACTCTTGTGTAATTATTCTGTTTAAGTGTGCACACTGCTCATTCAAATCACTACCTCCGAGTAGGGATCGAATAGCTGGAATACTATGATGATCCAGTGTGTAACGTACCAGTAGTATCAGAAAATTTATGAACCAGAAGAATGGCATGCTAAAGAAGAGAGATCTAACTCCCCACTCCCCAGCTTCTTCCCGCCAGTATTCAGGCAGGCTGTTATACTTGAAACCCAGCAGTAATCCCATCTATCGTGGATAAATGGCAGCAGAATACACAAAGCACATCACAACAAACAATGGTCAATGTAATGCTAGTGTTGATCAATTTTATGAGCTTTCTATATTGGAGGCCTTCACATTTAGTTTTCTTCTGAATCTGTGATATTAGAGCATCTAATGTAAAGTGAGTCGTCCTTTCTTTCATGACTCCCTCTTGTGGTATTATTCAAGCGATCGTTCCTTCATGACTTTCTTCATTATTATAATCTTCAAAATTTAATCACCATCACCACCACCAATATTATTGTAGTCAGAACAGTAAAACTGAATAAGCAAATTATCACAAAAATAATTTATTCTATTATTACCACCTATTCAATACAAGCCACGTGCTTCGTGGATGAAATCTACATAATACTATATACACTTCTCAGGGACATGTTTCGCCCCTTGTTAACGGCATCATCAGCCTGTAGGTAACCTTAAGGTCAAATGTCTGAAACATTATCTATTCATATATGGATTACAATGAAAAGTATGTTACACATTAATCCATGTATGAATAGATAATGTTTCAGACATATGAACTTAAGGTTACCTAAAGGTTGATGATGCCCTTAACAAGGGGCAAAAAATGTACCTGAGAAGTGTAAGTTATACGAATCAATCATGAGAAGTGTCTCTTGCAAAACTGAATAAGACAAATAATCGGAAATTGCATTCTCTGTAACTTTTGTTCTGTAGTATTTTTCAATATGACCACTAAGATAGGTAATTTAAAAAAAAAATTGGCACCTTCCCCTAAACTACCATTTTGAACAGAGTGAATAAAATTATTTATAGCATAGACTGTAGTTCCTTATTCCCTGACTTTACATACAATTCTGTTCACCCATTTTCTCGTACATCGGCGCTGATATGGACTTAGCAAAATAATAATAATAATAATAATAATAATAATAATAATAATAATAAAATAAAAAATCTAAATTCATGAATATCTCTGTTATTACAGCCGGTACGGTAAAAATGTATAAGACATAAATGATAGGAAATTTAATAATATATAACTTTAGTTATGTAGTATTTATCATTAGGGCCAATAATAACATAAATATTTGAGAATTAAATTTTAGGCCTTCCCCTAAACTACCATTTCACTCAGCGCGAATAACATTATTTATGGCCTAGATTGTAGCAACTTATTCCCCGACGTTATATACCGATTTTCATTAAATTCTCTTCAGCCGTTTTCTCGTGATGAGCCTGCGCACGTACAGACAGACAGACAGACAGACAGACAGACAGACAGAAATTACGGAAAATTAAAACTTATTTCTCCTCGTTAATATGGCCACGACCGGTACGGAAATATCATTCTTTTTAAATTCTGAGCAATGTACAGACACAACATTTTATTTATATTGAGATAAATTAAAATTAGTCAGAATTGTCTCCAAATGGCTTCTAAAATCTCTAGAAGTCATCCGTCGTTATCATTGAAATTATGTCACTATATTACTAAGAAAGCGACTAGTCTCTAGAATCGACCAAAGAGGATGGAATCGACTAGACTGACGTGAACGAACACGAACATAGCACACGAGAACGAGAGATTGACAATCGATATGCGCGTCGCGATATACAGGTTTCAATAAACATCGCACATTCGCGCACATTTCTCGCATTAATAAACTTCGATATTTCGTTTGAAAGCGGCCATTGAGCGAAGGACTTCCGGCCACTGACGTAAAAAAGCTGAAATGGAGGGATTTGAAAACAAATGTTTGAAGTTCACCAAAAAATCGGGAGAAAAGATAGAATATTCGGGAGGCGGGAAAAACCGTCGAAAATCGGGAGTCTCCCGCCTGAATCGGGAAAGTTGGCAGGTATGCTACGCGTTGGCGGCGTAATAGTCTTATATTGTCCTGGTACATAAGGTGGGGCACTTTCTGTAAAGCTGGGCTTGGTATGATAAAGCTTAATGAACACGTTAAAATCTTGATAGGCCTAAGTGTCTTATTCATAGTGAAATGCGGCATTGAGGAATAGTCTGAGCGCTGTTGGTGGCATAGTCTTCTTATCTTAAAATTGTACTATGCACGTCGAAAGGTGGTTTTCAGTGTACATGTAGGTCATAGGATGATATGTAGGACTGAGGTTCCTCAGTTCAAGCAGAACGTGAAACGTAGAGCAAAAGGGGGAGCTGATTTTAATATGTTGTTCTATAAAGGGCAAGTCATACGAAACAAAGGTATAGAGAGTTATAGTGTGAGAATCACCTTGCTGCAGCGTGCCAAGAAGCTTACTCTATGGAGAGGAGTTGACAACTGGAGTTGGTATGTGGGGGGTAGAGTAGAGGTAGATGGGAGAGGGGAGGAAGGGAAGGGAGGTGCTTGGAGAGGAACCGCCTATGGGGGAGGTGTTGAGGGCGGGTCTGGAGGGCAATGTGGTGGGGACGTATGGCAAGGGAGGGTGTTATGTAATGTGTGGAAGATCGAGCGCTTCCTCGAAAACTGAATACCTTTAATAACCGTAATAAGAAAGTCGTAAAGAACCTTGGGTTTCTCAGAAAAACAGATCGAGGTGTATGAAGCAATTTTCGGTGACATCTAGGAGAGTGTCTTTTCCTAAGGTCCTGAGAATCTCTAAGTCTTGGTCTATAGTGGTAAAATTATGTTTTACATCATGCATACGTTCGCCCACTGCCGAAAACCTACTATATTTAACAGCATTTACGTGTTACATACCTAATTTTGAAGTTTCGTCCGGTCTGCCCAATGTACGAGGAATTGCAGTTAATGCAACTAAACCGGTATACTTCTGAACTCAAGAATGTGTTATATTGTTTATTGTGTTGATTATTCTCTTGCTTGGTTTTACGAAAGGCTGATGATGACATTGAAAACATGTCGAAACCAGTACCTTCATAATAATAAAAATGTTGTAGTATAACTTATGTGCAACAGTTTTGTATTATTGAAAACGTGGATTTCCTTACATTAAAATTACTTGCGTGATTCTCAGTTCAATACGGAACAACCATGAAGTTTTTAACTTTAGATTATATGATACTAAATAATTTCCAAGTGTTGTCAAAGACTTATGATATTTAATCACTCTACAGACTTAGTATTTTCAACTGCATATTGAACAAATTTAATTGATTTAAACTTGTGTTCATATTCGAGTGAAACTGACTTTAAATATTCATGAGAAATTAACGTGTGAATATTAAGACGATTTTCAAGTGAAATAATCGAACATTTAATCTGTCAAACTAATCTATTTCATAATATTACCTTAAATACGTAATAACTATTGGTTGAATTTTCAATAAGGCTAAACCTTCATCACAAGTGAACAGTATTTGACATTGTATGACATTATTTAATATTAAGAATTTCATTTTTTGTCCGTATTGACTCGAGATTTACAATGCTTAAAAAGTTAATACATTAACATAATAATTCAATTAAAACATCATATGTTTATTTAAAATATCATGGTATACATTATGGGACTGGTTTCGGCATCCATTAGTGCAGTGTAAAATGTATGCTTAGCATACTATACTAACAACAAATTATATGTACATTAAAATGTGGCTAGGTGACAAAGACCAATTATTCTGTAGAAAATAATATGTCTTAAAAAAATATATATATTATCTTGTGCGTCCAAAATTATTGGGGGTGATTAAAATTGTCTATAATTTGGCCTAGCAAAAATACAAGGATGTCCATATAAAACTGATTGTTAGTTCTTCAAAACATCTACCATGTTGATACACAATTTCTAGAATGTTGTTCTTTGGTTTCTCATTTACACTACACGCAGTCACATCGAGCTAGAGGTGAGTTTCATATATTATTATTTTCTTTCTAAACTACCGCGTTTGACTCTCGGTAACTTAATATCTATATTCGTAATTCCTTTTTTAGGTCCGTGCTGGTTCGAGATCAGGTTTAATCTGCCCAATTCCACCTGGCATTGAAATAATATTCAAGATCTCAGCCATAAGCCTCAGCCTATCATTAACTTACTTTGAACAATATTACATAGCAGTGTTCAAGTTAAAATAAAATATAATATATCAAAAACCAGATACTTCTCACAATAGTCAAACACAGACTGTTTTAAAAAACTTTTCAAAAGGAAAGTAAAAACTTGTATATGATATCAACTTTACAGTTATATATTACGAGGAACCACAGAACAACATTCTAGAAATTGTGTAACAACATGGCAGATGTTTTGAAGAACTAACAATCAGTTTTATATGGACATCCTTGTATTTTTGCTAGGCCACATTATAGACATTTTTAATCACCCCCAATAATTTTGGATGCACAAGATAATATTGTGTTTTTTAAGACATATTATTTTCTACAGAATAATTGGTCTTTGTCACTTAGCCACATTTTAATGTACATATAATGACTTAAGATTTGTTGTTAGTATAGTATGCTAAGCATACATTTTACACTGCACTAATAGTATTATATTTTTTATTTTTCTAATATACCTTGCAATCAATATCTCAATGGCTGATGTTGCACGATGGATGCCGAAACCGGTCCCATAATGTATACCATGATATTTTAAATAAACATGTGATGTTTTAATTGAATTATTATGTTAATGTATTGAATAGGTGGAAACCTTTAACTTTATAAGCATTGTATGACTTTGCCATCACAGGAACTTGTAAAAATCCACGAATTAAGTATTTCGTTATGGCGAATACGACTTTGATTTTCGCGTGTAAATATATCATATTCGTAACTGTGCTTCAACATGAACAGTGAATCCAATCTAATGAGTAATAACAATTTTCTACCAGCAATTAAACATTAGAGGAAATGCACCTAGAAAAATACAGTGTCAATTTTACGATTTACAAGCATAGGACACTCACAAGTTAATCGTGTCGGTTGAACTTTCTCGTGTTTATATAGTTTATAAGTGACACACTGAAACCCTGACCGAGTGCCTATTTTGTCATATAAACCTGCTATCATTCGACTATGTGGGAGTTTTGAACGGGGTGATTTCATGGAATTTAAACAGGGTTACTACGCAGGAGATGGAACGTGGCTCAACTTTGGGTTTGGAACGTGGTTACTACGCGGGAATCAAACGTGGTACCATGGGGATGGCATCAGTATTAAAATCAGTATCAGTATTAAAATTTACATATGATAACAATGACATTTACAATAAGATACAAAAGTTGAAAACTAGAAAAGCGGCTGGTATTGATAAGATTTCTGGGGATATACTAAAGACAATGGGTTGGGATATAGTACCATATGTGAAGTACTTACCTGATTATTGTTCGGTTGAAGGAGCTATAGTAGCCCCTGTGTATAAAGGAAAGGGTAATAGACATAAAGCTGAAAATTACAGGCCAGTAAGTTTGACATGCATTGCATGTAAGCTTTGGGAAGGCATTCTTTCAGATTATATTAGATATGTTTGCAATATTAATAACTGGTTCGATAGAAGGCAGTTAGGTTTTAGGAAAGGTTATTCCACTGAAGCTCAACTTGTAGGATTCCAGCAAGATATAGCAGATATCTTGGATCTAGGAGGTCAAATGGACCGTATCGCGACTGACCTGTCTAAGGCATTTGATAGGGTAGATCATGGGAGACTACTGGCAAAAATGAGTGCAATTGGATTGGACAAAAGAGTGACTGAATGGGTTTCTATATTTCTACAAAATAGATCTCAGAGAATAAGAGAAGGCAAAGCTTTATCTGATCCTGTAATAATATTAAGAGGGGAATTCCTCAAGGCACTATTATTGGACCTTTATGTTTTCTTATATTATATATATAAATGATATGAGTAAAGAAGTGGAATCAGAGGTAAGGCTTTTTGCGGATGATGTATTCCGTATAGAGTTAAATAAGTTACAAGATTGTGAGTAACTGCAACATGACCTCGATAATATTGTGAGATGGACAGTACGCAATGGTATGATGATAAACGGGGTTAAATCAGCTTGAGTTTCACAAATAGGAAAAGTCCTCTCAGTTTTAATGACTGCATTGATGGGGTGAAAGTTCCTTTTAGGGATCATTGTTAAGTATCTAGGTGTTAATATAAGATCTTCATTGGGGTAATCACATAAATGGGATTGTAAATAAAGGGTACAGATCTCTGCACACGGTTATGAGGGTGTTTAGGGGTTGTAGTAAGGATGTAAAGGAGAGGGCATATAAGTCTCTGGTAAGACCCCAACTAGAGTATGGTTCCAGTGTATGGGACCCTCACCAGGATTACTTGATTCAAGAACTGGAAAAAATCCAAAGAAAAGAAGCTTGATTTCTTCTGGGTGATTGGCGAGCCGAACCCGCCCTGGGATATCCCAGCACTAAAAGCCATATGACATTTCATTTCATTTCTGGGTAATTTCCGACAAAAGAGTAGCGTTACAAAAATGTTGCAAAGTTTGGGCTGGGAAGAACTGGGAGAAAGAAGATGAGCTGCTCGACTAAGTGGTGGGAATAGAATTTCAAGGATAATTGAATAAAAACCACCTATTCAATACTTTCCACGTTTAATGTGGTTTGAATCTACATGAATTTATGTAGACTTATTAGGTCAGGTACATGTTTCACCCATTATTTTGGGCATCTTCAGCCTGTAGACAACTTTTAGGTCAAGGTTTGGGACCTTTTAAACCAATATACACAAACCAATATTGGTTTATGAACTTTATCAGGAAAGAACTTATTGATTTTTAACAAAAGATAATCGTTTCATGTTAAAAGATAGACAATTATAAAAACTGATTTCATTTCAATTAGCCAGGAGTCATTAACTTGTTCAGATAATATTTTAATTTGATTTAATGCTACGAGTCAAAAATAATAGGGAACTTATTCATCAAATTCTCAAGCTGAATAAATTAAGTTTTAAAATCTATCCATTATTTCGCTCCGCATCTACCTCTCTCTGTACGGCTCCGTAAGGACCATACACCCCTTTGCAAGATTCTCATGCCCATATCTTTAATTTTTCCTGCTACAGAGAGAGTAAATGTAAACGATGGCGCCCAACGTGGGGCTCGAATGGAGTTGCGCCAAGTAGGAGAATAACAGATCTACCTCGATCAGAGTTGCGCCAAGCAAAAATAAAAGGACTAGATAGCACCAAACACAAAAGGACTAGATAGCACCAAACACAAATAACATGGAAACATTCTTAGGCCTTACCTGAAGTTACAGCATGACTTGGATATTAGCGCAAGATGACTTTTGACTTAACAAAATTTTCGTCTAACCACTTGCATATAAAGATGATAGGCATACACCTACATTACTAATACAACTTTAAATGTAATCTCAACCTCAACATGGATAACTACGTAGCAGCAATCGAAGCTCTTAGGCTCAGCATCAACGATCAAAATGCCAAAATAGATAGGGCTATCACGCAAGTAGCTCAATTAAACATGCAGATGTCACGAGTCTAATACTCAAATTAATGCAAAAATTGACCAATCTAATAAGCAAATGGAAGAGTTAACTGTTAATGTTAATAACACCCTTGAAACTAGGTCTGCTGAAGCTCAATCTGCTTTAGAGAAAAGTTTGCAGAAGCAGACAAAACTATTAACATCAGGCTTAATGAATCTAATGCTAATATGGAACAAAGATTCAGAGAAGCAGGCATTACAATGGAAAAGAGATTTTCTGACTCCAGTGCTAAAGTAGAAGCCAAACTTAGTGAAATGAATCACCAATTTATTGAAAATTTAGAGTCTCTTAAGGAAGAAATAAAAGCCCAAGTGATATAGTCCATAGACAAAGACATCAAAGCTGTTCTTCCTTCAGTACAGTCATTTGCTTCGGAGTTAAAAGAACTTAGATCAGAATTCTAGGAGTCGCACAGCCACATATCTCAAGCGAAGATTAAAATGGCTCAAATTGAAGAAAGTCTCCGAGATTCTTTCAAGTAGTACAGAGGAAAAATCAATAATGAGATAGGACTTATCAAAAGCACACAGGGAGAATTTGATAAACACTTTAAGGACAATTAGAAAACACCCATGTGAAATTAGCAGCTTTCTGTAAAAACGTTAAAGACATCAAGACAGAACTTTGAACCGAAATAAAAACTTAAGACATTGTAATACAATCCAAGGTTGAAAGTCTTTCTGAGGAGGTTACCCAACTTAAGCAAAGAGATACCTATTTTTTTTTCTAGTTGCTTTACGTGTCACACTGACACAGATAGGTCTTATGGCGACAATGGGACAGGAGAGGGCTAGGAGTGGGAAGGAAGCGTCCGTGGCCTTAATTACGGTACAGTCCCAGCATTTGCCTGGTGTCAAAATGGGAAACCACGAAAAACCCTCTTCAGGGCTGCCGACAGTGGGATCCGAACCAAAGAGATACTTTGTTGTTTCTATCAAGCCCTAACACTTTGAGGGACATGCCCAATACAACTACTCTAATTTAAAGTTCAAGATGATAAACTAGCCAAATTTTCGGGTGGAGATGACTACACTGCTTGAGAATTTTTACACATCGTAGAAGATTACTTTCAAAATAACAGAAAAAGTTCAGATAGACAACTCCGTACTGTCGCGAAAATAGTGGAGGGTAGAGCACTTTCTTGGTTCATAGCATTTAAAAGTAGCTTTCGTACAAAGATTCCCAGCAAGCACTTCTAACGCGTTTTTTGGGATAGTGAGACCCAACACTTAGTTAAAATGCAACTTTACTCTAGGAAATACAATACTTCTGGCAATACGTCCAAGTATTCAGACTATTTTTTAATGCAACTTAAAAAGAAGCAATTCCTAGATCCTCCATTGCCAGATAAAGAGCTTATCCAAGTCATGACGTTGCAATTTCCATCGCACTTACAGGAGATACTAGTCGCTGCCAATATCCAAACATTGGAACATTTAGATGCCACTTTGAAAACACTGGACACAGTGAATACCCAGTCAGCTCCTAAAAACAACAGGATTAGAGACGTTACTGCCAACTCAACTGAGGTGAAGGCGCAAGAGAGAAAATACGAGACCAAGAGAAGAGAGGAGGAATAATACAACTACTCCTACTAGGTTTCGTGGCTTCCCCAGACGTCAAAATCAAGACAGAACTCCCTACAGAACCAAACCTTCCTGGAGAAGACCGGATGAAACTCCAGAAGGGAAAAGGAACACCAGGAGAGAAGACGTAGAACAAAGATGGAGAGAAACTCAAGAGTGTGGGAAAGAAAGGAACAGACCATATGATTATCCTGGAGCGACTTCTCTGGAATTTAAATGACACTTTAAATCACAAGAGAAAACCAACCAGGGTGCCAACACAAAAGATGCGGAAAAGAAACCTCCTATTTTGCTGTGAGAAGATTGCCTGAAATCCAAGGAGAGGACAACCAACTAACTACGTGTACCACTGAAATTAATTATTACCATGTGGATGATCCAGAAGTTCTATATGAGGACATTCAACAATTACGACCAACGATTTTACATTCATTGTCAGTGATCACTGTCCGTATTGGAAATTTAAACGTGACAATGTTAATTGACTATAGAGCGCAAGCATCACTCATTTCCGATAAATTAATTGAAACTTTGAGTAACAAGAAAGACGCTTAACTTATGCCAGTTGCACAACTGAAAGTTAGAGGAACAGTCCCAGATAAAAATGTCAAGTGTAAAATGCAAGCTTTTACTGAATTTTTTATCAATGACAAATTATTTGAATCAAGGGTAATGAATTTCATGTTGTTGGTCCGTATTGAACTGAGCTCAGCTTTCTGGTAATTTCACGTATTGAATTTAACATTATTTTATGATCCGATTTCATGATTAAACACAAGGGAACCATAGATTATGATGCCAATTTTATATGCCTACGTGATACAGATTCTGTAGAGCTACAGCTGGTGGATCGTGGAGACATGGAAACCCAAGAAGTAGGAACCCTTACCAAGGAATCCAGTGGTGACTAAAATACCTGCAGAATGCAAGGATGCACCAGCCAAAGCAATAGTGATTAAGAAGGGTAATCCTGAAGACGACGAAGATAATGTCCATTATTGGAGAAGATTCCATAGTCGGCCCAGAATATTTCATATCCGTAACCAGTGTGGCTGAAGATCCAGAACTTTCTGTCCAATTAACAAAGGCAAGGCAAGAGATGTTTAACATTTATCCCGGAATATTCTATGATAACCCAGTGAAATTAAGGGATTCGAATACCACTTTAAGGTAACAGATCATTCCCCTTATAAGAAGACACCGTATCCTATGGCTGAGAAGTTTAGAGACGAGGCTAGAATCCTCGTACACCATGAAGGAAGATGGCATTATTTCACCTTGAGTCGCTCCTTATATCAATCCATTGGCAATTGTTCATAAACCTGACGTTAACATTAGGATGTGTCTAGATGCTCGTGCACTCAACGAGAGGTTGATCCTGGAGTATGACCGTCCTTCTCTGTTGAGAGATATTATCAGATGATTTCATGGCAAAAACTTTTATACTTGTCTTGATGGTACTTTGGAAGCTATCTACAACGCCTCCAACCTAAAAAAAATATATTGAAAGGGAAGCATAGGAAAGAAAATCCTTTGAATATTCTTTGTTCACTGAGGGAGCAACATGTACCGGGAACCATGTATGGTCTGGAACATAATTTTATTTAATGGAAGTCAGTGCAACAGGACAAGCCTAGCATGCGAAGTAGTGCAACGGAACGGCTCGGGCATGCATACAGCAAGCAAGCAAGCAAGCTACGTCACGCAGGAGGGTGATGCAACTACCACGTGAACACCACCTGATATTGTCGAATATACTAGAAGAAATTTTATTAACTTTGGAACCCACTGAGATATCAATAATGAGATATGCCATCGTACAGCCCATTCTTTAAAGGTAAACATACGGCAAATTTCAGTAATATCGGCCTACGGACTTAAAGAGTAATTAAGATGTAAAAAAACTTGATTTTTCCACGAGGAGAGGAAGCTGACTTCGACAGCTTGGTATAAAAGAACGGGGTTCTGCTAGGTCAAGTCAGTTCAATTCTCAACTCGCTGGCGTCATGTAGTCATGCTGTCTCACGTGAACGGGTCCGCGAAGACATCACATCGTACGAACTCTACGGTAAAGTTTTCGATAAGACTTATAAAACAATAACTCGTGTTGGAATTTAGAAACTTTTCGAGTGATATGATAGTAACTTACTAATTTCAAAGTGTTGTCAAAGACTTATTATATTTAATCACTTTACAGACTTAGTATTTTCAACTGCAAATCGAACAAATTTAATTGATTTAAACTTGTATTCATATTCAAATGAAACTGACTTTAACATTCATGAGAAATTAGCGTGTGAATATTAAGACGATTTTCGAGTGAAATAATTGAACATTTAATCTGTCAAACTAATCTATTTCATAATATTACCTTAAATACATAATAACTATTGGTTGAAGTTTCAATAAGGCTAAACCTTCATCACAAGTGAACAGTATTTGACATTGTATGACATTGCCATCATAGGAATTTGTAAATATATGCAAATTAAATATTTCGTTATGGCGAATACGACTTTGATTTTCGTGTGTAAATATGTTATATTCGTAACTGTGCTTCAACATGATCAGTGAATCCAATCTAATGAGCAATAACAATTTTCTACCAGCAATTAAACATTAGAGGAAATGCACCTAGTAAAATACAGTGTCAATTTTACGATTTACAAGCATAGGCAACTCACAAGTTAATCTTGTCAGTTGAACTTTATGGGCTTATATAGTTTATAAGTGATACGTTGAAACCCTGACTGAGTGCCTATTTTGTCATATCAACCTGCTATCATTTCGACTACATGGGAGCTGGAACGTGGTGACTTCATGGAATTTAAACGTGGTTACTACGCGGGAAATGGAACGTGGTTCAACGCTGGATTTGGAATGTGGTTACTACGTGGGAATCAAATGTGGTACCATGGGGACGGCATCACAACACCAGCTGCCAAGGACTTCATATGCTGTTCGTTGAACCACATTTTTCTACATTTTCAGTCCTGATATCCAGATAATTCAGGTGATATGAGTGCCTCTCAAACAAACTTGAGATTTAAACAGACTACCTTTATTACAAGTTGAACTTTAGAATCAGTGATTTCATTCATAATTCAACAAACTATTTTGCTCATTAGAATTCACATTATATTTTATAAGTTTTGAATGACAATTCTAAAATAGAATATAGCACAGAACTTTAGAAGAAAAAAATTAAGATATTTTGAAGTGTTAAAATATTAAAAAGACTGGGAAAATTCATTTTTCAAGTGAAAAGATTTTGAATTTCATTTTTTGACATTTAAATACCTGAAGGACTTTATGAACTTTATCAGGAAAGAACTTATTGATTTTCAACAAAAGATAATTGTTTCATGTTAAAATATAGACAATTATAAAAATTTGATTTTATTTCAATTAGCCAGGTGACATCAACTAGTTCAGAAAATATTTTAATTTCATTTAATGCAAGTCACAAATAATAGAGAACATATTTATCACATTCTCAAGCTGAATATATTAAGTTTTAAAATCTATCCATTATTTCGCTCTGCATCTACCTCTCACTGTACCGGCTCCGTAAGGACCGTACACCCCTTTGCAAGATTCTCATGCCCATATTCTTAATTTTTCCCTGTATGATACTGAAACGCTTCTTTCATCTTGTGAAGAAATAAGCACATTTATGAACATGAAACAGAAAGAAGTGACAGAATTTGGAGACAAAAACTGGATGTGGGATTTAGCAATACTCACAGATTTAACACAACATTTAAATATTTTGAATAAGGGATTACAAAGGAAAGACGTGCTTTTAAATGAAGTGTATAGTTACGTGTTAGCGTTCCAGAATAAATTGAAATTATTTTGACACCAATTAGAGAAGGGCACGTTCCCACACTTTTCATGATGTACTGAGTTTCAAGAAGTGAACTCAAAATAGTTCAGAGACATAGGATTGGTTTATTAAGTTTACTGACCTACTGAAAAATGAGTTTGAAACCAGATTTGAAGACCTGTCTGTGAATGCAGAGAAAATTAATTTTTCTAAAATCCACTTGCAGTTGATGTCAGTGATGCACCTGTGCAACTACAGAACAAATTAATTGAACTTCAGTGTTGTTCCCAATTAAGGGACAAGTTCCTGGAAGGAAATTTTATTAACTTTTACAGGGCACTTAGTAATTTAAAAATTTCTGGCTTTCTTAAAATTTGCAAGAAAATTCTTGTGTACTTACATTTGTGAACAAACATTTTTAAGAATTAAGTTTATAAAATCAAAATTATGTTCCTGGTTCAGTGATGAACACCTAGTTTCCATTCTGAGAATGGCTGTGCCAAATCTATCTCCAGACATTCAACACTGTTACTTCAAGCGAAGGCTCAGGCCTCTCATTAATTGGTAAGTTTATCCCAAGTTACAGAGTATTGTTTACTTTTCTCAGTTTGTTTTGTATTGTGATTAAGGTTATTGTTTATGTTGCCAAATAGCTGAGTGAGAGCTTGGTTTGGTTAATTGGTTGGTGACTGAAGAAGGGGGCACCTGGGTGTGTGGATATATTTGTGTTAGGGAAGGTCGGGAGGGGGAGAAAAAAATGTGGCCCCCGATACGTTTAGGAATGTGTCATTCAGCCCACCCGCAAATTCAGTTGAGCACTCCTGTTCTAGACGATGACGAAAATAAGTGTTATTGAAGATGATGTTATAGAATATATATATTCCCTTCGTGGTTCAGATGAATTTACTTTCACATTGGCAGAAGAATTAAAGAGATCCTGGGGATGGCGAGAACTGGAAATCACATCAATACACAGAGGAATCTGCCTTTCTATTGAGTAAAAAATGGTATTTACAATACCCAGTCAGCCAACACCAGTCAGAGTCAGGTCTGGAATCTGGAAGGACTGTCCAGAGAATTGAAAATCACTATCACTTGCAGAGAACGAAAGGTATTTATATGCAAAACCATATGCTGGAGTTGTGCCCACATTTTCCAGTGAATTTTATAGTAAAACCAAAAACCAAAAGGTAGAAATTTTATTTTTAAATGTGACCTCTTTTATTTTATCTCGTTACCAGAGATTACAATGCTGTTTTAATTTGCAAAAATATACTCACGTATTGAAAATAAACCATTTCATTGATTTCATGAGATTTTAAAATTAATGGTAAGTCTGAATGTGTAAAAGGCTTGTTTCTTTTGCGGGGTACTCACTGCCTCGATGTACGGTTAGAGTCTTTGAAACATAGGTGTACAGTTCCAGTGTTAAGAAATGTAACTCTGGGATCCAAGCTTGTCAAAAACAATATACTGGTAATTAGGTTCATACAGTTTCCCATTAAGAGAAGCTTTACAGTGGCAGCTACAAGAAATTGGCAACAGCAGTAATTATAACAACAGGCTTTTACACATGCTGGAGGTGATCTATCTGTAGCATCGTAAATGAAGTTTAAGTATCATATTAAAAATTAAATCTTACACTAATTTGAATATCTTATGAGAATAATGACATAGACATACCTCATAAGTAAGCTTGTCCCTGTTGTTAAACAACATGAGAACACACATCTGATAGGTTGACACCTGGATGATATGCTTCCTAGGACCACTACTCCTTTGTGAAGAGACAGATACTAAGCTTGTGGATGAACTAGCCCCATCCTTGCCTTCTCCCTCTTCCTTACGAGGACCATAAAAAACAGCATTGAGATCTGATGATCCAAGCTGAGGTTGAAGAGTTAGTTGACGACCACTATGCTTCGCTAGGTAAAACCTATGACACACAAGAACTATAATTATAATATAGTGAAGCAGCAAATAAAAAAAAAAAAAAAGAAAAAAAAAAAAGAAAGAAAAAGCTACATTCAATTTTTATAGAACATGTACATTTTTGTTACAAGTTGCTTTATGTTGCACCGACACAGACAGGTCTTATGACGACGACTGGACAGGAAGGGGCTAGGAATGGGAAGGAAGCAACCATGGCCTTAATTAAGGTACAGCCCCAGCATTTGCCTGGTGTGAAAATGGGAAACCACGGAAAACCATTTTCAGGGCTGCTGACAGTGAGGTTTGAACCCACTATCTCCCGAATACTGGATACTGGCCACACTTCAGCGGCTGCAGTTATCGAGCTCTGTATTTTTATAGAACAAAGCTAGATAAAGCACATATTATAGACAGCACGACTCTATATTCATACTTTTCTATATAACAGGCAAATTATTTCATACAGATATCACAGAGTACTATCAGTTTCTCCATAACTATGCAAGGGAAAGTAGCATCCTTTTCAATGAAGCATTTTACAACTTCATCTTTGAGAATCATCACTCAAAACTAGTCCTAACACAGACAATTATTGTTTCTCAACCAGATAAAAATTTGAAGGTAGTGTGTAAAGAACATGTTAACACCAAACATTCAAGAACAGGGGTGACAAAGGCAACAAGACCAAATATTGCGATAAACTAACTACTCTTTAAGTACACAGAGAAGGCCAGTGATGTTGAATAGTCTTAATATGCTGTAATGTATACTGATAAACAGCTGCAGTCACAACCATACTAGCTTCACAAAATTAGTGACAATCAGATTCGGAACTTCCTAAAAGATTGTCAACAACACTTTTAAATGTTAGAAGTCTTCCAAGTATTTTAGTTCAAAACAACTTGCACTCTTTTATTCTGTTAAAACATTAAATTGAACAGCTTAAATGCTTGGTCAGTTAACTGAATAATATACGTACAGTTGAAACACATTACTATTGCCAACCTCCATAGCATAGCCCATGAAGTAGGTCACAATGTTCTGAGCTGGTGTGTAGGGTATATAAGGGATACAACAGGCCCTCTGCACACATTTTTTCCCTCTGATTAGTGTTATATAGAGGATGGTTGCCTAGTTGTACTTCCTCTTAAAACAATAATCACCACCAGCACCACCACCACTCATTGTCCTCACAGAAAAAAGGGATGCATTTCTGAACTGCAAAGTTATCGACTTTTGTGACAAAGGTGGCAGTATTTCCAAAACTGTGTATTATACAAACTGTTTGCATGTTGCTGTGGAGTATCATGAGTGAACAAATAGAACCATTGCAAATAACTGACATGGAAACTTTTGATACAACGTGCCAATGAGACCAATCACAAGGTCGCCAGATACAAGCAGCTTACAGACTAGAACTTAATTCAAAATTAATATTAAAACAATTTACAATATCATATATATATCAGATCAGGATCATCCTGCTATGGTAACGTAACAGTAGACAGTGACTGTCTAGCCGAAGGTCAAGCGGCCATTACTAAACTTTACATGTAAAGGGAAGGACCAATGGCTACAGCGAGAAGAGTCTCTCTTTCAAGGCCAGGTAAAACCTTTGTGTAGGAATTGACACATAAATTCACCAGAAAGGAGAACATGGTCAACTGTTTAGATAACAGAACAAGATCCCAATCCCAATGGCAGATGAAACGGAAGAACCTTCTCCTATCAGCAGCATCTGTACTTTAGCAAAGTGGTTGCAAAAGCTGCCTGTACTCCTGATGAGTGGCTTGAAGTTACACATGACAGTAAGTATAAAATGCCTCAGAGTGGTGACCTCACCGTAACAGTAGCCTAAATATGAGTATGGCTCTTCTAAACTTGCCTTGGAAAAGGTTAGGACATACACTGCAAGCAACACACAGTTCCTTGGGTGCTGAAGGAACGGTGAAAAATGGACGACCAGTACCCAACATCATGAAGATGGGCATAATCAACCATACGACTCACAGGAAAGGCATAAGAAGTGGTGGATTTTATGGAGAAGGGGGGTATAGAAATGATGGGGTTGAGTGAAGTTAAATGGAAGGGGAAAGGAAAAAGAGAATGAGGAAAGAATATACACCATACTAGAGTGGTACCCGAGAGGTGAAAAACAGCTGGAAGAGTATGTGGATATGGTAGAGTACATCAGTGATAAGATAATAAAAATTAGATGGAAAATGAAGAATGAAATGAAGAACTTCATACAAAAGGGTAGGCACTACAGACAGGGAACAAAGAGGAGGATATCGGAGAATTCCTGGAGAAACTAGAAAAGGAGATAACTGATGTGGAAGTAACAATAATGGGAGACTTAAAGACACAGGCGGGAAACAAAAGACAGGGAAAGGAAGAGGAGTAACTAGTTTCAATTTGTGAGAGGAATGGAATGATTATGAGCAAAAATGGTTTTGAAAGAAAAACAGCAGGAAAATTTACAAGGTGATTGGGGTGACAGAAGAAAGGAGAAATTGGTGCAAAGGACAAATTGCAGACAGTTGAGGATATAACAGCTTTATCAGGAGAAGCATTTGATGGAGATCATTGAGTTGTGATGATAAAAATGGGAGTGGGGAAAATGGAAAAATTAATGGAGATAAGAGGTAGTAAAATAAGAGTGGAAATTGAAGGATAAGAACATACAGGAAGAGTTTCTGGGAGAGACTAAAACAACAAATGCCAGTTACTGAAGTAGGAAATGTGGAAGATAAATGGTCCAACTTTAAAAGGGCGTTTGTAAGTGGAGCAGAGAGTGAATATGGTAGAACATCGACGGGACTGAAAGAAGAGGTGATACCGTGGTGAACTGAGGTGAGAGAAGCAGTGAAAGAAAAGAAGAAAGCACGACGATAATGGAATAGAGATTTTTTAAAAAAAACAATAGAGCAATGAAATTAGTGTGGAAATGATGAAGGCTGCTGGACCTTTTAGACTACAATAGCAGTACATAGACAGAAGTAGAGGAAGCTCTCCATAAGATGAGAATTGGTAAATCAACAGGAGCTGATGAAGTTACAGCTGACATGACTAAAGCTGCTGATCCACCAGGAATACAGTGGCTGTATAGAGTTTTCAGAACAATATGGAAGGTGTTACGAAAATTTGGTTATGTTTATTTGCTCTTGGCCTCAAAAATGGTGGACACTGGCAGGATATCAATGTTTTACTTGGACTCGGTGGTGTGTGATGCCTGATGGGACATTGAAGACAAAAGGGTGATGTATAATGGCGGTAGCCATGTGTATGTATCATGTTTTGTGTCGTGTGCAATAAATAGTATGTTCTATCTTTGTGGTTAATACTAGTTCAGTGAATTAGTCCCTTAACGAAACAATATGGTGACCCCGATGTGATAACGCGTACAGTAAGAAAAGTTGCGATAGAATACGGTACGTAAGATTTCTTTTGTCAGTGAAAAATACCGGCACACGACCATGGAAAGATTAGTGAAACAACGTAAACCTATTCGGGCGTCGTTTACAAAGGTGTATAACGAACTAATGCGAAGTTTAACTAGTGAAGTAGTTGAGCTGGAATCGGCACAGAAGATGCTGATGAAATTGGAGAGGTTAAGTGCTGACCTTTCCCCACTAGATGAAAAAATATTAGAACTAACATTGGAACAAGAGGACGATGTTTATAACCGTGAGTACAAGGCAATTGAAACATATAGAGACAATTTAGACGAAGTTAAGTTAAAGATGACGAATTTATGTACTGAAAATGTAGGCATAGTTAAAGATCACAGATCGGATATTTCATCTACAGCTAAAAAGAATTTAAAATTACCTAAGTTGGAACTAGCCAAGTTTGGGGGGGAAATAAAGGATTGGCTCGGATTCTGGAGCATGTTTAAAAGAATCCATGATGATTGTGATATAGAATCTGAAGATAAATTTCAGTATCTGATTCAGTGCACTAAACCTGACAGTCGAGCCAGAGAACTGGTAAATAGCTTCCCTGCCACTGCCGAAAACTATCCAAAGGTTATAGAGTGCATGAAGGAACGCTTTGGACGTGAAGATCTTTTGACCGAGTATTACGTTAGGGAGCTTATTGGGTTAGTCATCCAGAATGTGTCCCATAAGAAAGATAAATCAGGGATAGCTGCTTTGTATGATACACTAGAGAGCAAGTTAAGAGCATTAGAATCCATAGGTGTAACCAGGGATAAATATGGGTCAATGTTGTTCCCCCTCATAGAATTGTGCTTACCTGAAGATGTTTTAAGGGTATGGCTCAGAAATCAATCATCAGGGAATGAAGATTTTATCAGTCCACATAAAGATAAACTGGAGACTCTTCTTAATTTCCTCAAACGTGAAGTGGAGGGAGAAGAAAGGATTACCTTTGCGCAGGCAGGTTTCGGTATAGCCGATAGGAAAAAACAAGAGAAGCAAAGAGGGAAAATTTCTGAAGACACATCGCTACCAACTGCAAGTTCATTGTTCTCTGCAAAATCTGATGGCAAGAAGCGAAAGTGTGTGTTTTGCAGTAAACCACATGAGAGTAAGGACTGTCATCTTGCTCAACAAATGAGCTTGGAAGAAAAGCGTAACAAGCTAGCAAAAGAAAACTGTTGTTTTGCATGTCTGAAGTTAGGGCACAGAGCCAAGAATTGCAAGGCACACACTAGATGCCCCTTGTGCACTAACCCTCATGTTGTAATTATGTGCCATAAACTAAATGTGAAAGGGGCTGAAGAGAAACTTGAACCTAGAACTCAGGAAGGTGGGGAAAACCAGAGCAATATCTCCATGAACATTCAGAGTGCCACAAAGGAGGTGTTTCTTCAAACATTGTGCATTAAGCTGACACATAAGGAGAAACAGAAGAAGGTCCGAGCATTGATAGACAGTGGATCCCAGAGATCCTACATCTTGAAGAAGACGGCTGAGGAAATGGGATACAAACCTTTGAAAACAGAGACGATGATTCATAAGTTGTTTGGAGGCGCTGAGACCTGTGAAGAAGACCACCATGTGTACAACGTAGAGGTGAGCAGCTGCGATGGTTCATATAGTACAACGTTGCAGTTAATCGATCAGAGGGTAATTTGTGGTAAAATGCCAAAGTTGAAGTTTGGGCCCTGGATGAAGGAGATGAGAGAGAAAAGGATATGGCTCTCAGATGTGGGAACTGATCCAGCTGACGTGGAAGTTCTTCTAGGAGCTGATGTTGCTAGAAATATTTTGATGGATGAAATGCATAAGCTTGAATCAGGATTGGTAGCCGTTAAGACTGCGCTTGGCTGGACAGTGACAGGCAGACTGAAGGAAGGGGAAAACGACACTCTAGCTCCATATACCTCCTCACTGTTCATTCAATTTGCCTCGATAGCTGACTTATGGAACTTGGATACCATAGGCATATCTGATCCATTGGAAAACAAATCGAGAGAAGAAATGGAAGAAGCCGCACGTAACTACTTACAAAATACAGTAAGAATTAATGGCGATGGCCGATATGAAGTTGTGTTACCTTGACTGGAGAGCCGTCAGTATCTACAGAACAACAAGGAGTGAGTGAATGAGGACATCATTGAAGAGGTTCCAGAGGAAGAAAACAAAGATCGATGTTACTACTTACCACATCGAGGAATATTTAAAGACAACTCTACCACTAAGGTGAGACCAGTTTTTGATGGTTCCTGCAAGTCAAAGGATACGCCTTCATTGAACGAGTGCCTTGAGAAAGGACCTAATTTGCTACTACAAATCCCCACACTTCTTTTGATGTTTCGGAAGAATAGGATAGGGGTGATTTAGGATATTAGAAAGGCTTTTCTTCAGATATGTGTCCAAGAAACGGACCGTGATTGGTTATGCTTCTTATGGTGGAAGGATTTAGAGAGAAGAGAACTAAAGGCATTTCGACACTGCCGAGTAGTATTTGGAGTGAACTGCAGCCCATTTCTGCTGGAAGCAGTGTTAGATCTACACTTGAAACATAGTACAGACTACCGAGAGACAGCTGAAAGGTTGAGAAACTCCTTTTATGTCGATAATTGTAACACTTCTGTGGACAATGAGGAAGAATTATGTATGTTTATGGAAGAATCTACTGCATTGCTGAGAAGAGCATGGTTCGATCTTCGTAACTGGGAGCACACATGGCTAAATTCTTCTGAAAGAGATTCATCTGCTTCTGAGGTAACTTCAGTGTTAGGTCTTTGATGGAATAAAGCAAGAGATGTTCTTTCTTGTGAACAAATTGATGTGTCGAGGATTGGTGAGAAGATCACTAGAAGGAATGTATTGGCTGCTGCCCAGAGCATCTTTGACCCCATTGGTTTTACTTGCCCTGTCTCTATAGTACCCGAGTTGCTTTTTCAGGAATGTTGGTAGAAGAAAATGAGCTGGGATGAAGAAACGGAGGACGAAATGAGGAAAAAGTTTGAAAATTGGCTTCAAGAACTGAACGTATTGCCTGATATTAAAATTCCTAGACAAATAACACCTTGTGAAACACAGGAATCTTGGAGCCTTCACACATTTTGCGATGCAAGCGGCGTAGCATATGCAGCAGTTGTATTCCTTCGATCACAAGATGGTCAGAATTCAAATTTAACACTCTTACAGGCAAAATCTCGTGTAGCACCTCTGAAGAAAACTACTATTTCTCGGTTGGATCTCTTAGCTTGTTCAATTGGAGCTCATCTTGCTTCCTCCGTAAAGGCAAGTTTAGGAATTGGAGATCTTTCAACTTATTATTGGACGGATTCGACAACAGCGCTCTGCTGGATCAAGAGGAAAGAAGTCTGGGGAACTTTCGTGGCCAACTGGGTGAAGGAAATTAAACAATTGTCGAGCCCTGATAGTTGGAATCATGTGCATGGAGTGAATAATCCGGCTGACTTACCCTCCAGGGGATGCTCCGCTACCAAACTCCTGATGTCGAAATGGTGGGAGGGTCCTCAGTGGCTGAGATGCCCCAGTCCTGAGTGGCCTGATGAAGAAAAGGTCAACGAAGAGAAAAGTAAAGGACTTTCTACTGTTTTAGTTTCTGCGAAACCAGAAGAAAAATGGTATCTTCAATATTTTTCAAAGTACACGAAAGTTGTCAGGATGACAGCTTGGATTTTGCAATTCATCCGCAACACGGCCGGAAAGAGAGGATGACACACTTCAAAGGAACTTGAAGTGGAAGAGTTGCAAATGGCTGAAAGGAGGCTATGGAAGATTGTGACGCAAGAGATGCTTGGAGAAAAGGAGCAGTCGTCCCTCAAATCTCCCAATGTGAAGATGAATGTGGGCTACTTCGAGTCAAGACGAGGTTAATAAGAAGAAAGGATGAAGAATTATTTCTTACTCCCATTCTGATACCTGCAAACCATAAGCTAGTTCACATGATGATCATGGAGAAACCATACCTGCCAACTTTTAGAAACCAAAAATAGGAAGATTTTTTTATTCCTGGATTTCATCACATATATTCCACCACGGTCTAGGTGAAAAAAGGTCAAGATAAAAGGCATACATATCTACAGTTACAATGCGAATTGACCGTTAAATTTCAAATCTTAAACTACCAAAACATAAAAATGGTTACAAGAAAATGTACCTTATCATTATCATTTATGACACTTAAACGAATAATATTTATGTCACACCGACACACGCAACAAAATGCATAATATCGTATTTTCTCGCGTAATTAACGCACTTTTTGACGAAAAATAAGGCGAAAAGTTCGGATGCGTAAATTATTCAAGGAATTAAGATATTTACAATTCATTTACATTTAAAAGACACATCAAATATAATATAAAAACACAACTGGTTCAACTCGTTTGCGGTTATCGTCATTTGGCGTAAAATTCCGGAGTGAGATTTTTCCTGAAAATTCAAATAGGGTACATCAGGTAAGTTAGACACGTGGGATTGAAGTACCGACTGGAAAATATTCTTCCCATTATGAGCTGACAATACGACCTGGAGTGAAAACATGAACTAATAAAAGTACAATTCATGTAATGCCATAACAATGACATACCGACAAAAAAACTGTCCAACACGAGAAGGGCCGGGCATCGAAGGAGGGACCCTGCTACATTACCCCAAACCGTTTGTATCCAATCTTGTACGAGTGACGTGTCCATCCATCCTTCTTCTTGAATACGAACGTGGATCACTCGCGGAAATTTTGCTTTGGGCATTGTTTTTCGTTTTAGATCAATGTAAGGTGTGAGCTTTCTGAGATCAGCTGTTATAGCAAGCATTGCAGTACATCGTTGTTTTTTGCTTCCGGTAGCGCGTACGATAACACTGTATGATCCTTTCTTATCGATTGTTCGACTTTGTGGCATATGGAAAATGATTGGCGTCTGATCTGCGGTTTCTATAAGGGAGATCAAATATTCCTCACTTTACGCTTCTCAATCACAAAACGATGAAAATGGTTTAAATCATTCGTCATTTTTTGGCATGATGATGTTCTTTGCTGAAGAGGAAGTCCATTTCTCTTCATAAAATTAATCAAGACTCGGCTAACCTTCAAATCCGAGACACTGATTCCATGTGTAGCGGTTATTTCACATTCTTTAAAATACTGCATTTCGTGAGAAATTGCTTATCCAACGTTGCGTCACAAAATCATATATTTAAGCAGATCCTTCTCTACTTGCGGAAACTTGCCGCTTTTTGGCCGCGAAATGCTTTGCGAGACATGTTGGCCGCTTGACGTGCAATTCTGTTACCGCGGTTTCATTTGGGCATTGAATACTCGCTGCCCTCTTCCCGTATGTTTCGGTGTAACTGATCACCGCGAGTTAGTATGATGCAGTATTACTCGAATACTGTGGACTGACAAACAATTTTGAGATCACAGAATGTCCCGTACCCGAAACACTCGTAAAACTAGTGCAGTGGGATTTCCTGCCGGCTAATAACAGCACGTTGCCCTGTATCTGGAATGCCCGCTTTCGCAATAGGAAGCCTGCTACTTGAGTAGTTGACATCTTTATTTCGAAACGCATCCGGAGCTGCGTGATGGATGTTTGAAGTTGTGGGGGCGTCAAATACGTGAACATTTGTTTTTTTTTTTTTTTTTTTCCACTTTGGACCCAAAAATAGTGGGATGCGTAAATTATGCAAGGGCGTTAATTACGCGAAAGAATATGGTAGTTTCTTTATCAGACGGCAAAATGAACGGAAATTTATAGGTATCTCTGAACACTTGGAGATAACATTTGTTATATTTTTGGCCTTAACGAGAAAATGAACTACCTGAAACTGTCACCGACACAACCCACTTAAAAACATTCAACTCATTAAAATGATGCACTTAAATACGCGAAACTACCACATACAAAACAATTCTATATGTCCCATACATTATTAACATACGACTTTGGCAGTGGGGGAAAGCATACAAATGCAAGAAAAAAAAGGGGCCTAAAACTCCGACAAAACTACGCACAGAAACGATGTTAACAGCGCGCGAACAACAATAATAAACTCATTCTTTCATCCCGATTAACTGAGTCGCTAGCGCGCGCAAACCTGTCTTGCTTGCAGGACAATTGCCGCCCCGAATCCCCAGCTGTATAAAGCGCACACGCTGCTGTGGTGAGCGGGAAACACGATACACGAAGGCGCAGGACGAAATACTCACGAAATAAAGTATCAAATAAATACTCTTGAAAATGAGGTTTCGTAAATTACACAAACACATAAGAATTTATAGTAGGGGAAGAGTATTGGCCGTACTAGAAGTTATATTGGTCAAAAATAGGAAGAAGTAAAAATAAATCGGAAAATCGGAAGACGAGTTAAAAACCGGAAAGTTTCCGGGTAAATCGGAAGGGTTGGCAAGTATGAGAAACATTTGGAATTGTCTCATGCTGGAGTACAGGTTCTGCTCTCTACTTTGCGAGAGCGGTTTTGGATCGTCAATGGTAGGAGAACCATAAGAAAGGTGATTTCTGGCTGTGTTAAGTGTAGAAGATACCAAGTGAAAGGAATTACCACAGAGGTCGCACCATTGCCTGAGGATCGAATTCAAGATGCTTCTGTTTTTGAGATTGTAGGGGTGGATTTGGCTGGCCCATTACATCTCCGCGGGGGTGAAAAGGCGTGGATAGTGATATTCACATGTGCTGTTTACAGAGCTGTACACTTTGAGCTCATCAGGACTTTGTCTACTCCAGGGTTCCTTCAAGCGTTACAAAGATTTATTGCTCGGAGAGGGAGACCAAATGTTATTTACAGTGATAATGGAAGGAATTTTGTGGGAGCTGAAAATGCGTTCCGTGATCTTGACTGGACGAAAGTGAGTGTGGAAGCTAGTTGTCTGAGAATCGCTTGGAAATTCAATCCTCTCACAGCTGCATGGTGGGGAGGCTTTTGGGAACGTACTGTTCAGATGCTAAAGAAGTTGTTGCGATGAATCTTAGGTCGTTCTTCTTTGGATTACGAGGAACTGTTGACAGTATTAATGGACACTGAAGCAGTTATTAATTCCCGACCATTGACTTACTTATCTGAAGACAGTGATGATTTACTAGCATTGACTCCAGCAATGTTTCTTCAGGATATTCCTAGGGTGGGAGTGCTCGATATTGATCACATTGATCAGATAAGCCACGGAAAGAGATTCAGATATATGCAGCATCTGAGGACAGAATTACGCAAAAGAGTCAGGATAGAGTACTTAGGACAACTTAAACAGGGGAAAGGTCAGGCGAACCCTCGTCGAGAGTTAAAGGTTGGGGAAGTAGTGATCCTTGGAAGTGACGGAGCACGTAGAATGGACTGGCCTTTAGGAAGAGTGGTTGCTGTATATCCCGAGAAAGACAATGTCATCAGGGTGGTCAAGGTGAAGACTGCTGGTGGTGAGTTGGACCGGCCTGTGCAGAACATCTATCCACAGGAAGCAACTTCCATTACTGAGTGGCAGAATGAAGAAGAGGTCCAGGAGAAGAGCCCTGCTGTGCCTGTCTCTAGCAGAACTGTTCCACGAGTGGTTACTACAAGATGTGGGAGGAAGATACGAATCCCCTCTCGTCTCAGTTTGTAGATTTTTCTTCGCTTTTGTTTTGTTTTGGTTGTGAATTTAGTGGTTTTAATCATGTGATTAAAAGGTGGGAGGATGTTACAAAAATTTGGTTATGTTTATTTGCTCTTGGCCTCAAAAATGGTGGACACTGGCAGGATATCAATGTTTTACTTGGACTCGGTGGTGTGTGATGCCTGATGGGACATTGAAGACAAAAGGGTGATGTATAATGGCGGTAGCCATGTGTATGTATCATGTTTTGTGTCATGTGCAATAAATAGTATGTTCTATCTTTGTAGTTAATACTAGTTCAGTGAATTAGTCCCTTAACGAAACAGAAGGATAATGAAATACCTGAAGATTGGACAAAAGGGATGATAGTTCCTATCTCCAAGAAAGGGAGTAGAAGGAAAAGTGAAAATTACAGAGGCATTACCCTCCTATCACATAGCCTTAAAAATTATGGAGAACACTGAAGCCAGAGTAAGGGATATATTAGAGCCTATCTTAAAAGAGGAACAACATGGCTTTAGGGCTGGAAGAAGCACAACAGATCTGAAATTTGCTTTGAGGATGTTAGCAGAGAAACACTTGAAAAGAGGAAAAGACCTAATTATTGTGTTTTTGGACCTTAAAAGGGCATATGATAATGTTCCTGGATCAACTACTTGGAAAGGTCTTAGAAAACTTGGTGTACCAGAGTACCTTATTAGGAAGATCCAAATGCTATATACTAATTGCAAAAGCTGTGTCAGTATTGGAGATGGCTCAATACAACCAGAGGAGTACAAGGCAGTGCCTTATCACCTCTTCTATTCATAACAGTTATGGATACCATTTTAAAGGAACTAAAAGGGAAAGGTAATAAAGATCTTCAGGCCCTGGTGTTTGCAGACGATGTGGCAAAATGGGATGAAACAGAGGAGGGAGTGCAAAATAATCTGAATGCATGGTGTAAGAAGTTTGATGATTATGGGATGAAAGTGAACCCATAAAAAACAGTAGCATTGAAAATCAGCAGACAAAATACAGAATGCAACATAAAAGTACAGGACCACCAAATTGAAGTAGTACACCAATTCAGATATTCACGAAGTGTAATGGCTAGTAATAATAGAGCTGAGATAGAAATAACAAACAGAGTAACCAAAGGCCAGTAACCAGTATCATGGGATACTATGGGATGAGAAGGCCCCACAAAGAACAAAAATGATCCTGTACAAGTCATATTTCATTCTCATCCTTACATATTCTCTGGAAACCTGCACACTAGCATCAAAGGATTGTAGTAGGATTCAAGCCTGTGAAATGAAATTTCTTAGAACTGCCCTCCAAAGACACAACTTGATCATGTGAAAAATGATGAGATCCGATCTAACCTAGGTCTAAATGCATCGATGGAGGAAAGACTTAGGTCATCTAGACTTAAATGGTTTGGGCATGTTAAATGAATGAATAGCACAAGGATACCACGCGCTTATTTGGAAAAGAGAATAACAGGTAGAAGACCAGCTGGAAGACCAAGAAGAAAACGGATAGACCAACTGAGGGAAGACGTGGAGAGAAGAGGATGGAATTGGAAATCTGCCATGGACAACAAAATCTTTTTGAATAGGCAACTTCGGAAGACGCTCGTTTTCAAACACCCTACCCACCTCACCAGAAGGGAAAAACCGATGACCGATGATGATTGTTAAAGTGCATATGGAAACAGAAATGTGTGCCAGAAGACTGGGGAAAGGGAATAGTAATACCAAATTTTAACACAGGGACAAAAAGCCTCCATGGCTCAGGTGGTAGCATGCTGACCTCTCACTGATGGGTTCCGTCGTTCAAACCCCGGTCACTTCATGCGAGATTTGTGCTGGACAAAGCAGAAGAGGGACAGGCTTTTCTCCGGGTACTCCAGTTTTCCCTGTCACCTTTCATTCCAGCACTCTCCAATGTCATTTCATTTCATCTGCCAGTCATTAATCATTGCCCCAGAGGAGTGCGACAGACTTCGGCAGCCCACACAATTGCTATCCACCCCGCTAGGCAGGGACTTCGCTCATTCCATTTCTGACATGGTCAAATTTATCCACTGTCTCGGATTTTAAAAATGATATTGATGAGGAAAATTATTGAAAATCCACAGCCTGTTTCCAGTTATTATTATGAATTAAAAATAACCAGTGGATCTAATTCACAATTTTGCTACGAAATGATGTTAAAACATTAAAATGTAATAAAACTGAGCAAGGCATTGTCTTTAAAGTGGAACAATATCATTCAGATTAAAAGCTCAAACCATAAAATATACAAAAAGGCGCCTAGATATTATATAGTACAATAATGGAAGGAGAGTTGCAAGATGAACAGTATGGCATTAGCAGTGGAAGATCTACAATGGACCCAATCTTCAGAATGAGGCTTGTTTTTTTTTTTTTTTTTTTTTTTTTTTTTTTTTTTTTGCTATTGGCTTTACGTCGCACCGACACAGATATGTCTTATGGCGACGATGGGACAGGAAAGGGCTAGGACTGGGAAGGAAGCGGCCGTGGCCTTAATTAAGATATAGCCCCAGCATTTGCCTGGTGTGAAAATGGGAAACCACGGAAAACCATCTTCAGGGCTGCCGACAGCGGGGTTCGAACCTCCTATCTCCCGAATACTGGATGCGCTTAAGCGACTGCAGCTATCGAGCTCGGTTCAGAATGAGGCAATTAATGGAAAAGAATTGGGATGGTGACCTGTTTTATCACAGCATGACTTGTTCTGATATTTGTTATTTAGCTGTTGTTTCTTAAGCACATTTTATTTTCACCACTATTTTTGTTTCACAAGTGCATTTAATTTTTATCACTCTTTTTGAGGAACAATATGATGGCATACTAGTACCCGGTGTTGTCTGGGCGAATTTATTAATATGATTAAATGTATCCTCCACTCCTCAAGCCCATACAAATTATCTGTTGTCTATTTTCTTCCCCAATGTGCACTGAAATTCAATACTTAGATTTTGTATGTGTAGTAGTTTATCCTTGTTGCTGTAAAATACAAAATAAGCTAAAACACCCTGTACGCTAGATTACATAAAAATATTCTGCATGGACTCGGAGTAACTTACTCATAAGTTAGAAGTAATAGACATGAAAGTAGTGAGAACTTTTTTAAAAAATATTTTTTAAATTTTCAATACAATATATCAAGTAAATAATAACATTAGTCTTGGGACTAGTTTCAGCCAGTTGCTACTTTTACGGTTTTCGGAAATGGTGAGGTGCCGGAAATTTGTCCCATGGGAGTTCTCTTATATGTTGATAAATATGCAGACATGGGGCTGACGTAGTCGAGTACCTTCATATACCACCGGACTGAGCCAGGATTGAACCTACCAACTTGGATTCAGAAAGCCAATACCTTAATCATTTAAGCCTTGTACATGGATAAAAAAGAGTGAAACAAATCCTTATAGAGTCCAATTCAAAAACTGTGGGAAGATTTTATTTATTTATTTATTTATTTATTTATTTATTTATTTATTTATTTATTTATTTATTTATTTATTTATTTACATAGTTTACGCCCACATTGGAGCACTTAAATCAAACCCAAATACATTTACGTTAACAAAGAATTAACTGAAGATTTAGCTTGCATCATCATCTTCCTTTCCCAAAACCTCTTCATTCTGGCTGACCTGGCTGCCCTTTCTTCATCAGATATGACATATTGTTTGTGTTGTACAGTTTTTCATGACAATCTTATTTGTTTGTTCTTGAGAATCCTTTTTTCTTCTCTATTTTTTTTTTTTTTTTTTTTTTTTTTTTTTGCTAGTTGCTTTACGTCGCACCGACACAGATATGTCTTATGGCGACGATCTTCTCTATTTTCAATTTGCTTCATTGTAATATTCAGCTCTTCTAAATCATTCTGAACTTTGGAGCGTGGGTTGGTGACCACGGGCCCTTAGCTGAGTGCTGGCATTGCTTCCACTTATTTGTGCCGGGCTCCTCACTTTCATCTATCCTATCCGACCTCCCTTGGTAACTCTTGTTCTTTTCCTACCCCGACAGTCTAGCCAGAGGAGAAACCCCCTCTTCACTGCTAATTTGGAATAAAATGAATGTAGAATTTAATAAAAGTCAGGAGGAAGAAGCTTAAGAAATGGCTCTTTTCAGGGTTGAATTTTGAGTCATTTAGTGAATTGTGGTGCTATAATTTGGAATAGACCTAAATTGTTATTCTAGACCAGGCCATAGGACTACTACTACTACTACTGAGCCTCTGCCTTAAGTATGCACACTGCTCATTCAAAACAGCGCATCAGAGTGGGGATGGAACAGCTGGAATACCATGATGAACCAGTGTGTTACGTACCAGCTGTATCAGAAAATGTATGAACCACAGGAATTGCATGCTAAAGAAGAAAGTTTTCTAACTCTGTGGCTATTTTCCGCCAGTAATCAGTCAGGCTATTATACTCGGTACGCAGCAGTAATCCCATCTAAATGGCCAGTGTAATGTTATTGTTCATCACTGTTATTGCAAGTGACTAATCTCATGTTTTAATCCGTATTGAAATCTGTTTTAACTTTTTAACTAATGAAGTTATTTTAAATGTAACAACATTATAATGTATTGAACAGGTGGAGTCATAATAAAACTTTATTATTGTATATCATCACTGTTATGCGCTTTCGATATTACAGGCCTCCACATTTAGTTTTCTTCCGACTCTGAAATACCATTCCTATCATAGTCGGTACCGTAAAACTGAATAAAATATACATGGTCGGAAATTGTATTCTCTGTAACATTTGTTATGTAGTACTTTTCGATAGGACCAATAACATAGGTATTTAAAAATTAAATTTTAGGCACCTTCCCCTAAACTACAATTTAATCCAGTTTGAATAAAATTGTTTATAGCTTAGACTGTATAGTTTCTTTTTCGCCGTCTCTATATACCAATTTTCATTAAATTCTGTTAACCCATTTTCTCGTGGCTCGGCGTTGATATGGACTTGGCAACAAAAATACAAATTCATGAATATCTGTGTTACCATAGCCGGTACGGTAAAAATGTATTTAATTCTATATGACTTTCGTTATGTAGTATTTATCGATACGACCACTAATAATATAAATATTTAAGAATAGAATTTTTTGCCTTCCTCTAAACTACCATTTCACTCAGCGTGAATAAAATTATTTATAGCCTAGATTGTAGCGACTTATTTCTCGACTTTGCATACCAATTTTCATTAAGATGTCACCACTAATAAATATTTGAGAATTAAATTTTAGGCCTTCCCCTAAACTACCATTTCAATAAGCCTGAATAAAATTATTTATAACCTAGATTGTAGCGACTTATTTCCCGACTTTGCATACCGATTCTTATTAAATTCTCTTCAGCCGTTTTCTAATGATGCGTGTACATACATACAGACAGAAATTACGGAAAAGCAAAAATTGCATTTCCTTGTTACTGTGAACATGACCGATACAGAAATACCATTCTTTTCAAATTCTGAGCAATGTACAGACAAAACTCTTATTTTATATATAATACAGATACACAAGCACTAGAATGCCTCTGCAAAGTCACTCAGAGGAGCTACCAGAACTAAACTGCGCTCTCCTTTCAGGCCTCCAAAAGTGCTGTAAATTGTGGTAACACTCCCTGTGAATTGCACAGTTACAACCCGGGCACCAATATCAGGTCCTTCCCCCCCTTCCCCCCCCCCCCCTTTTTTCTTCTTTCTTTTGTAGGTCCACAGATTATGCATAAACATTCCAGCTTTCCAGGAAGTTTGTCAAGCTTGTGTGCAGGCCCTGGGATTTATGGAGGAATATGGTCAGATGAAGTTGATAGACATTCAACAATACTAATAATGAAATCTCTTCTTGTTGTTGGCTTGTCAGTGTTCAAGCTGAACAGAACAAAAGCATTGAACAGTGCCAGGTCAATCAAATTGAAAAAGATTTTCTTCCAGTACTTGTGTGTATTTCTGTTGCAAGTTGTATGATATACGCACTTGTCACTGACATCTACACCTCCCATATCCTGGTTATAGTGATTGATAAGTAGAGGCTTCACCGCTTCTAATCCTCTCTTACTTCGTACCAATCCATCTTCCACATGGTACGCAGTTGTTAGGAGGAAGACTGGTTTTCTCCCTGCTCTTTGCTTGTATTTCACCAGCAAAAGCTCCACTTGCCTAAAATAAACCCTCTCTCTAGGCTGAATTTTTATCTTTACTGGAAGATGTTTGGAATTTTTGTATATAGTACCAGTCAAGTACGTGTTCCGAGCTAACAGACTCTTCATAAGGGGCACTTTGGTATAAAATTGGTCTGTATAAAGGTGATGGCCTTTGTCCAGTAAGTTGCTCTTCTCCATTACTTCCATGACAACACATTCTGTAAATAACGTATTTGGATCACCAGGTCGTACAGGTAAATAATCCCTGCCACTATATAGTTCCACATGCAGTATATAGTTAGTTTTACTGTCGCAAGACTCAAACCTTTTTCAATCCATACTGCTTGTGGTTTTTTTGGGGGGGAGGTACTGTATGAAGGCACACCTTTTTCATACCGATAAGTGATACGTCAATACACACGCTCAGAGAAGGTACAAAATGCCTAGTAAAAGCTGAATTCAGTAGGTCTAATAAGTACCTAATTTTTAGCCAGGAATCATAACCAGGTGGACCTTGACCAACAGGATTTGCAGAAGACAGATGAAGATAAGAACTAATGAGAAAAAAACTTGTTTGCAGGCATCACAGAACTAAAAAATGGAACTTGCTGTGACGCCCTCACATCCCAATAATGCCTGACATTCTTTTTTATAATAATGCCCATGTTTATTATCAAACCAATAAATTTTCTCACATCTGCCACAGTTAGAGGTATCCATCCTTTCGACCTGGCGTTGGGTTTCTGGTTCTGATTAGCTGAGATTTTTCTGTCAGCATAGGCTTTTGTCTCTCTGGTAAGTACTTGCCAAAAGGCTGTAGTCAAAAGTAAATATAAATAACTCAAAGGGGCACTATTCAGCAGAGTGGAAGACTGATTTTAGTGTAATTAGATACTAAACCAAAGGACACCGTGATCATTCAAGTCTACATGCCAACCACTGCCCACGGAGATGAAGAAGTGGAAAGAGTGCACGATGATCTGACAGAATTAATCGAAGGTGTTAAAGGAGATGATAATCTGATAATCCTCGGAGACTGCAATGCTGTTACTGGAGAGGGTAAAGATGGCATGGTTGTGGGCCAATTTGGGCTTGGCACACGGAACGATCAAATAAACCGTTTATTGGAATTCTGCACTTACAATCAGCCGGTGGTTGGAAATACATTATTTCAACCCCATGCATGAAGACGTTATACTTAGACAACACCAGGTGGTGGGAATCAATTTCATATCGATTACATTTTAGTAAAGCAACGATTTAAGACACAGCTGAAGGACTGAAAGTTGACGTTATACTTAGACAACACCAGGTGGTGGGAATCAATTTCATATCGATTACATTTTAGTAAAGCAACGATTTAAGACACAGCTGAAGGACTGAAAGTTGCCCTGACCCAGATAATGGTAATGACCACAACATGGTTTTGAGTGAATGTTAACTAAAACTGAAGATGTTCTAACAGCAGCAACTGACGTTGTGGAAAAGCCAAAAGCACAGAACAAGAAAGCCTGGATAACTAATGAAATAACTGAGAAGATAGACACAAGAAGAAAATTTAAGAACTCTACAACTAAAGGACAACAATAATAAAGGAAACTGAAAAACAAAATAAATCGGGAGACGAAGGCAGCCAGAGAAAAATTTCTGGAATTGCAATGCATGAAAGCAGAAGAACTAGTTAAGAATCAAAAATATGAGACCGCGTTTAACACCTTAAGTGCCACATATGTAGTAAAAAATAAATCCATCCAGGCCATTCCCTTTTTCTTACTATAAAGTATAAAATATTGCATCTTATTACAGAAATGTACCTTTTAGTCATCTTGGGCCAAAATTGTAGTCATAACACTGTGCTGAAATTGTGGTGACACATTGGTCTCATGCAGCCACTGACACTACCTTCCAGCTGTATAAGCCGCGCGAGACCAATGTGTCACCACGTATCCTAGCACAGTTTTCACCTTCCTGACACACTGGTATACGTCTGTCTCATTTGCTCATGAACTACTAAAGAATAGAACTCATATCTTTGGAACATTGAAATCTAATCGGGAGTATAATTCAACCAATGTTACTAAAAGGAAGTTAACAAGAGAAGAGACAAGAGCCCGTGAAAGTAACACTGATGTGGTTGTTCAGAAATGGCATAATAGAGGAGACGTATTTTGACAATTAAACAAACTGGTGGGATGGACACTATTCAGAGGAGGGATAGTGAAGGGCAAAAACCATGGAGTGTTATCGAGTATAACACATACAAACCGTATATTGATTTATCAGATCATAAAAAGAGCTATAATACTTCCCTGAGACAGGGAGTAAAATGGTACAGAAAAATAGCTATAGGGATATTGATCAGCACAAGTATAGTAAATGCCATCTATATTTCCAATCAACTTGGGAATGACAGTATATCTGGTACCCAGTTCAAAGAGGACATTGCTGAACAGTTAAAAGGTACCGGTATCAAAGATTTTCACATTCCCCCACAAGTAGCAAAAAACAGGTATTACCCCACCGACTGGAGGATGTAGGCCGGCAGGGAAGACGGAGATGCAGGAAGTGTTATGAAGAAATCCATCGGGAATCAGGAAGGCAATATGCCATAAGGAAGACTCTACAGTCTAACTTCAAATGACCAGTCTGTGAAAATTTCTTCTGTTTGAACTGTTTCTTCAAAATGCACAGATGTTTATTGTGTTTGTGAAACACAATTTGAATTATATTTCTTCAGAAAGTCTCATTTGTTATACTTTAAATTCATATGCAAAAGTGTACGAATTTGTGGTGTGATTGCGAATGAGACAAAGTTAACTATATTTTTTCTAGAAAGTTCATGTAATTTTTATGTCCTATGTTTTCAGTTTGTTTATAGACCCTGATATGAGACAATGAGTACACTATACAGTGCAAGCTTTTGTTATTTGTACACATGACACGATCTGAAAACAATAAATAATTTTTTTTTTTTTTGCTAGTTGCTTTACGTCGCACCGACACAGATAGGTCTTATGGCGACGATGGGACAGGTAAGAGCTGGGAGTGGGAAGGAAGCGGCCGTGGCCTTAATTAAGATACAGTCCCAGCATTTGCCTGGTGTGAAAATGGGAAACCACAGAAAACCATCTTCAGGGCTGCCGACAGTGGGGTTCGAACCTACTATCTCCCGAATACTGGATACTGACCACACTTAAGCGACTGCAGCTATCGAGCTCGGTCAATAAATAATGTCGTCATAATTTATTTATTGTGGTCGATATATTACAGTGACGTACAGGCTACGTGGTGCCACATCGGACTCGCAAATGAACAGGCAAAGAACAGATTCATGACGTACTGGCCACCTACTTTCATATAACATACGTTTACATGTCCAGTGTGATGACGGTATGGCACCACAGGGTCGGAGACTTGGAGAGTGCGTGTGAGTCCACAGTGGACTCACGCGGCCCCAATGGCATTAAGATCTGTGAGTCAACGTTGGTCTCACGTGGCACTCAAGGTGTTAAGGTAGTCAAAAGGTTCTATGGGGACAAGAGAATTAGGTGCAATGGACTGAAGACACATGATGGCAAACTGGTGTATGAAGATTATGATATTGCCTCAAAATGGAAAGAATACATTGAAAATGTATATGGAGGAAAACATACACCTTGTGAAATACTAGAAAATGAAGAGCTAGTAGATAAAGAAGATGAGGAAGATGAAATACTCCTGGATGAATTTAATCAAGCAATGGAAAGGCTGAAAAACAGAAAAACCTCTGGGGTGGTTGATATACCAGCAGAGCTGATAAAAGCCACTGGAGACAATGTGAAGAAAGCCCTATTTGATCTGATTTGTGAAATGTATAACACAGGACACATCCCATCGGACTTTAGGAAGTGTGTCATAGTGACCATTCCAAAGAAATCATCTGCTAATAGATGTGACCAATATCACACACTGAGCCTTGTAACGCATGCCTCTAAAATACTCACCAGCATTATCTTGAAACGCATTGAAGGAAAGGTGGCGTTGGCATTGACAGAAGATAAATTTGGATTTAGGAAGGGTAGAAGGACTCGAGAAGCTATCCTAATAATGCTACTTGCTTTACGTCCCACTAACTACTTTTACGGTTTTCGGAGACGCCGAGGTGCCGGAATTTTGTCCCGCAGGAGTTCTTTTACGTGCCAGTAAATCTACCGACACGAGGCTGACATATCTGAGCACCTTCAAATATCACCGGACTGAGCCAGGATCGAACCTGCCAAGTTGGGGTCAGAAGGCCAGCGCCTCAACCGTCTGAGAGAAGCAATCCTAGCTTTAAGAATGATTATAGAGAAATGACTATGAAAAGATCTTGATACATTCATTGTTTTCATAAACCTGGAGAAGGCATTTGATAAGGTTCAGTGGTATAAACAATTCATGGTGTTGAAAGAAACTGGGTGTCAAGTACAAGGACAATTTGGAAATTTTATAAAGACAAGATAGCTGCTATATGATATGGAGAGTCCACAACAGAGGCCAACATTAAGTAAGAAGTTTGGCAAGATTGTTCGCTTTCACCAATTTTTTTAATGCATACATCCTAAAGCAACAGATGAAGTAAATGATAATTTGCCAATGACTGGAGGTCTCAAAATTCAAGGAGAAAGAATTACCATGATTCGCTCTGCAGATGATATCACAGTTCTGGCAGAAAATGAAGATGATTTGTATTATACATTAGCAGAAATGGAATCCACCTTCAACAAATATAACATGAAGATGAACAAAATAAAAACCAAAGTCCTTCTCTGCAGCCAGCAGTACGAACCTCCTCGTTGTACTTTAAATGGAGAACAGTTGACAAATGTACAGGAGTTGACTTATCTTGGTAGCAAAATAGCAGCAGATGGAAGAAGTAGAAGAGAAATAGTCGCATTAACCAAGCCAAAATAACGTTCAACAAAAAAGCTCTTTATATGCAAAAACATTAGTATGAGCCTCAGGAAACGCCTTGTGAAGATATATGTGTGGAGCGTATTGTTGTATGGTAGAGAAGCCTGGACTCTTAGCTAGGCTGATCAGAAATATATAGTAGCTTTCGAAATAGGGTGCTACAGGAAAATACTGAAAATTCCATGGGTGGACAAAATCACTAATGAAGAAACGCTGAAAAGAATTGGAAAGAAGCCATGTTTATGGAATATGCTTACTCACCGAAGAGACAATTGAAGTGGACATATCTTGAGGCACGAAAGTCTTCTACGCATAATACTGGAGGGCAGTGAGGAAGGAAAGAACTGTAGAAGTAGACCAGGGCTAGGATATTTTTAAAAAATCATTCATGACAAGGGTTGTTATAATTACTTGGAATTGAAGAGACTAGCCACAGACCAGAGTTTGTTTGTGAAAGCCGTTACAAACCAATCTTCGGATTAAAGACCACAGAAGAAGTTGTTCCTTCGTGTTTTCACTTCACCATCACATCAACAGTTGACTCTGGCAGCTCTAGAAGAGTTGACATGTCCCTGATGGATTTGTTACTCAGGTGACATCCAGTGCCTAGTCCAGGTTCAAAATCATTGAGCTCTCTGACCAACCCATTCTGCTGTTCCTGCTTCTCTACTGACACCACAATACTTCCTGCCTCCTTTTAAAAGGGTGGGCCCGCTTCTCATGACACCTAGGGTTCAATTCCACATTACATAGGGGATAAGGGTTCACAACTAAGTTGTTTTTTTGTTTTTTTTAATCAGATAGTGTTTTTAAGACAATAAATCAAACTAATTATTTGGGATTTGTGCGATATCCTGGCCACCTATGCCTTTATCTCGTTCGACTTACGGACGAACTGCTTGCACTCTTACTTGTGTACTCATTGACTTCGGTATCATGGCCAACTCATTGAGATTTATTGTACACGCAAACTTAGCCCAAGGAGAGGTCACCTTTGTCGTCCTGTGACTTTACGACGTTTGTTCCCAATATTGTCCATCTAATTTTCTCCATGGCTCTTCTTCTAAGCTTTTTACCTTGGTGAAGGATTATGGCGAGTGACACAATGTTTACCCACGCTTGATTTTACAAGCATTAATTTAAACGTTTTAAGACATAATGCATTTTGACTCAAGAGGTTTTCAACGTGCTTTTTGCACTTATATCTATGGCTTGATTAAGGTAATGTATCTACCCTTTATTTTAATTTTTCATTCTGTTTTTTTTTAAGTAGGCCTCATGGCGTTGTTGTTCGCCACTATTTCTTGCTCTCAGTGGGTATTTATTTATTTATTTATTTATTTATTTATTTATTTATTTATTTACCGAGCTCGATAGCTGCAGTCGCTTAATTGCGGCCAGTGTCCAGTATTCGGGAGATAGTAGGTTCGAACCCCACTGTCGGCAGCCCTGAAAATGGTTTTCCGTGGTTTCCCATTTTCACACCAGGCAAATGCTGGGGCTGTACCTTAATTAAGGCCACGGCCGCTTCCTTCCCACACCTAGCCCTTCCCTATCCCATCGTCGCCGTAAGACCTATCTGTGTCGGTGCGACGTAAAGCAACTAGCAAAAAAAAAAAAAAATTTATTTATTTATTTATTTATTTATTTGGTGGCCCATTTCATTCTTCCTGTTGTTGCCCATGTAACGTTATTTATATCGACTATGTTTTTATTTGCGTCACAATTCAGTACACTGATTTGCATCTTACTGTAATTGAGTGTGTGTATTGTGTGAATGAACTCTGTTGCACCCTGGATGTGTGTTATGTCGATTTTATTCTATGGTTCATGTGTGGAAGTCTCTTTGTTATTATTCATGTACCATATTGCGCTCCAGTGTTGCCACTAAGCTGTCGTGTATCAGAAGGGCCTGTACATGGATGGTTTGTGCTGTTTTGGCATTTGAATTGTATATGAGACACGTATATAAGATGTGATTTGGGCCTCCGATCTTGTGTGGGTTTGGCCTTGCATATCTGCGTGAGACGTTATTTATGAACCGTGCTTCTACAAAGGGCACTAGGAAAGTTTTGCAATGTGAGTGAACGCTTTAGACTTTTCCAAAATAATTTCCACCACACTCAAGACACTTCTCCATACATCGAAACCAGTCACAGAACCAACTCTGCCACTTTTCTTCGGTTACATTTTCACACTCTTGATCCCATGCTGCCAGAAGCTCCTCATCGGATGCAAAACACTGCCCTTTAAGCTTCACCTTCAATTCTGGGAAGAGTGCAAAGCCACATGGAGCAAGATCAGGACTGTATGGAGGGTGATCAAGCACAGTCAACCCTGATCTGGAGCATTGTCGTGATGCAAGAACCAAGTGTTGAGCCGTGACATTGGACGGAGCTGAGAGCCTGGGTGACCTGAGGCCGACAAGTCTCACTGTACCACTTCGCAGTAACTGTCCTTTGTGTTTCTAGCACAACCCGAGTTTCGAGCCCTGTTTCGCACAGTCACAGGCATACCCTCATCTTCAAACAGCCACACCTTGTTCTGGGATTTTGTTAGGATATCGTAATAATGAAGCCAAGTTTCTTCACCTGTAACGATGTTACTGACGTTACGCAAAGTCCCATTTTCAAACTGTTTTAGCATTTCTCGGCACCATTTCACTCGATGTGCCCTTTGTTCCTCTGAAAGTGAATGGGGTACCCAAAGGGAACAAACCTTTCTAACGTAGAGATTGTCATGTAGAACTGAATTAAAAGCTAGTGCAGGGATATGGAGGGTCTCTTCTACCTCCCGATATGTTAACCGCCTCTCATGCTGCAACATTTTCGTCACAGCTTCAATGTTTTCCTCAGTCACTGATTCAGATGGTCGCCCAGAACGAAGATCGTCTTCAACCGCAAAATTTCCCCTCTGGAACTCTTTATACCAGCGGAAAATTGTTGTCCGATGTGGATAGTCTTTCCCCAGCACAGGAGTCATTTCCTCCAGGCACTGGTCAACAGTTAATCCACGAGCAAAAGTGTAGCGGATAATTGGGCGATATTCACCTTTAGACCACACTGACATCTTAACTTGCTTTCAATCCCACTGCTTGGTAACAACTGGTGTGAAGGTCACGCCTTGCTGTCTTCTTGACCGGTTTTCACCCCTCACCATAACAGGGGTGTACAGCCAACCGTTTTTGCATATTGCAAAACTTTCCTAGTGCCCTTTGTACATTTGGGTCTTTTGACCATTGTTATCTTTTATGCGTTCTCTGTTTCTTGGACCCCTTTTAATCCACTGTGTGTGTGTTCGTATGCGAGATATGTAGGACACATATCATATTGCCTAGTTGTGTCGTTTATTCTTATTTTTGCTTTTTTGGGCACTGGCATTCTTTTTTTTTTAGGGTGGGTATGTGTTTCCTTAGCAGCACCTTGTTTGTCCCTGCACGCCTTCTTTTCCCTTCATCTTTGGTTCGGCCATATTTTGAGTTCGCTGGAAACCAGTTGAGTGGCATCCCATTGAACAGCCGTGTATCGTGACTCGTCCTGTCGATATGGAGATCTAATAATTTATTTACTTTGGGCTGAGCTCTGCATCACGCATTCATTGTATTTTGTTCCCAGGTAACAATTTCTTTTGTTATTTTCTAATTAATTGTATTCTATGTGTGACTGAACCTGTTGCCTGATTCATGTTATGAGGAGGTGCGATGCTATGAGGGTAGTGAATAATTTACCGAGCTCATATATTGTTTCCATCTAGGGCTGTTTTCCTTTTTCTTACTTTATCTTTTCCTGATTTTCGTGTGGCCATCTACATTTTGATTTAATTATTATTTAATAAACTCTTTTGTTTATCTATCAGCGTTATTATTGTAAGAGTAGGCTTTTAAATTTTATTTTCTTGATTTAATAAGCCCGAGTTCAGTTCATGACTTCGTCTCTAGTCATTTTCACCCCAGTCCATGCGAACATCATAGACAAGTATTTATGTATCACACCGTTACCTCTGGTTGATTTGAACTTCCACTGATTTCTTTTTTTTGTTTTTGTTTTCATTTTTTTGTTATCTTTCTGCCTGTGAATGTGTTGTGTTTTCCGGCTATTTATTCCTCGGTGCTCAAGGTGCCCACACATGCCATGGGCATGCGATAAGAATAACATCAGGCTGGTCTAACACAACAACATATCATATTCGTCATAGGAATCTCTGGTTCGCATTGTGCGGGTACAGCTTCTAATAGTTTCATCTCAACCTTTTCTATTGGGATAATTTGGAAATCAGATCAAAAATTAGTAATAGATCTTCTAAACGATACCAGAATGATGATTGCTAATGCTTAAGATTGGAGAAAAATGTAGTCTTCGAAAGGTACAATCTGAGTAGTATAGAATGGCATCCATTTTGGGATTGGGTAGAATGGAATATAGCTATGATTAACCTTGTGCTCTTCGATCACAATTTCCAGATTTATGCTATGGTAGGAATCCTATATTTAGAATAGGGTGTTATAGAGATCTTTTCAACGAAATAATGTGAATTCACAAGGTATTCTTCGCAGCAACATGCCACCTTGATGCTATGGTAGGTTGTGTATATACTGTAGCAGGATTGAGAAGTACACATTCCAGTATACTGTACTTTGGACGCAGTTCTTCTACAATTATTTGTGGTTTTTAAACCTTATGACATAACATGATTTTATGGGAATATATGTTTACTCTGCTGTACTGAATAGGGCCTTCCATGATATAATGAGAGGCTATGAATGGAATATTTAACGGTATATGAATGAATAAGGTTATGGAATGAAATCTGCGATATGTGGATAATGGCAATTAATAAAGTTCTCGAATGTGAAATAAAGAGGGTGATCAGCAAAGTCTTTGGGTATGAACCACATAGTATGATGCTGCGTATAGTAAGCCGTGATGATCGTTATTATAGATGTGTTCTCGGATATGATTGTTCAAAAGTGTTGATGTCCGTGCACAGCCGAGTGTTATCTAAGCCTACCACAATCGAGATTGATGCATTATCTTATGTTTAATATCTCCAGAAGAATGTATATTTCGACTGAGCATAGAATGCTCCCTATACTACAATTATTTGTATGCTTGAGTTAGATGCCATAATTCTTGCAGGTAATTCCGAGCTACGCAAAGCCAAGATGCAGAGAGCAATCTTCTAAATTAATATACGACTTCAGATCTAAATTATCCATCTTATGCGATGATATGAGAAGTGAAGTAGAATGCGTGTGTTGTTTGCAAATCTGTTTTCCCATTGTATATTTCATATGCATGTGTATTTACTTCCTGTGTATATTCTTTTTAGATTTGGATCTTTTCTTGTTCCTTTGTGTGAATTTTATCTGCCTTATTTTCAGCGGATCCCTGTTTTCTTTTATGACAGCACTGATGTATTTTCTTGTCTCAACATTGTTATTTGTTGTCGTTTGTCATCGACTGTCATGGGCTTTAGTTTGTCGTCGTCTGTCATGGCGTCACTTTGTTTACATTATGAATAGAATCTCTTTCAGATTTAAAAAAAATAGTTTGGATCTTATATTACACTTAACTGAGCTATTTATTTCCTTAACTTTTAATGAGTATTTACAGGAAAAATAACGGGCATCCAAAACCTAAACAATTAATTTGAAATGAAAGATAATAAAATGCAATGTAAATTCATAAGTAAATTTACAAGATACGCAAATTTCAGAATGATGCTGCAGGAAATCAGCTTTATGTTTACTGTTTTGATCTTTTTATTACCAATGTTTTAAAGTAATTTAGTAAAATATTTTAGTTTGAGCATGTTATTTGGAACATAGACCGGTTGTGAAATTCAACAGCCATTGCTTGTTAGTGCAGATTTTCAATAATGGGTAGAGGTAACGTTCTATTTTTGGAAGAGTTGAATTAATCTTGAGATCAGTATAAGGAAATTCTTTGTAATAATTGTTAATGGACCGAGCTCGATAGCTGCAGTTGCTTAAGTGCGTCCAGTATCCAGTATTCGGAAGATAGTAGGTTCGAACCCCACTGTCGGCAGCCCTGAAAATGGTTTTCCGTGGTTTCCCATTTTCACACCAGGCAAATGCTGGGGCTGTACCTTAATTAAGGCCACGGCTGCTTCCTTCCCACTCCTAGCCCTTCCCTGTCCCATCGTCGCCATAAGATCTATCTGTGTCGGTGCGACGTAAAGCAACTAGCAAAAAAAAAAAAAAAAAAAAAAAAAAATTGTTAATGACTTAACTGTCCATCCATATTTCTTTGTTCGTCAGATGTGAATAAATACTTTCATAATCATCCTTTTTAGTATAGGCACTGTGTTCTCTTTTTATTGTCGATGTACCTTCTCCCATGCTCAATGCTATTCTTATAAGCACGCATTCCATATGAGACCCACACATCTCTGCCCATCTACTTTAGTAAACAGTTCAAGTCTGACCCCGCCTGACCCTAAGGGAAGAGAGAAAATGATCATGATATTTTATTGGCAACCCTGAAGAAGAGACTGAAGGTAAACATTGAGTAACCCGCTGAGTAGCTGAGGTAGAAGTTTATGCACCAACACTCACACACTCTGTGATTAAATAGAGGAAAAATCAATGTTTTCTTCTTTGACAGAAATATAATATTTGATTCCTCCTTTTCAATACTTATTTGCATTATTCTAATTAAAACAGTCAACATTTAGGACATGTTTCAGCCCAATTAGGCCAACCTTAGCTAAAAATTACAAAATTAAAACACTATCTAAAAATACGAGTTTTGCCACTGATTGTGGCATGTTATGAAGTGTTGAGAGATAATAACGGAATTACGTATATAGTGTTTTTTAATACAAGTTTTGCCATTGATTGTGGAATGTTATAAAATGTTGAGAGCTGATAAGGGACTTGCATCATGTTTTAATGTATCTTCTCTCAACATTTTATAATGTGCAAAAATCAATGGTGAAACTTGTATCTTTAGATAGTCATTCAATTTTTAGCTGAGGATGGCCTAACTGGGCTGAAACATGTCCTAAATATTGACTATTTAATTAGAATAGTGTAAATAAGTATTGAACAGGTGGAAACAAATATTATACTCCTGTCAAGGAATACAAATTGATTTATGTAAAGTCAATATGGAACTCATAATGAAGTTTATAAGTTGTAAATGGTGCAACAGGAAATGAGAAATGGAACAAAATCATTTCATGGATGATAGGTAACTCCATGGGTACTAATAACAATGGCTAATCACTGAGCTCCCTTGGTCTATCAGAAAGGAAGTTGTTATTCAGGAATACATATAACACATGTAACAATTTACTCTCAGAAAAAAAACTTTCATATCTCACTTAATACCTAACCGTTATTGTCAGCTACTTTAAGATTGATTTTACTACTTTCTGAACTTCCTTGCAGAAAGATAACTTACCTGCGGAATGCTTCAAAGGCATTACGCGGTGCAGCTGGTATACTGCACTTTGGTGTTGCACTCTGAGTTGGCCAGAAGCCTGTGGTAAGGACTCTGACACTTAAATCTACACCATGAAGATTGGTCTAGAAGTAGACAAAGGGTAAAATAAAAATTCCAATAGTAGTTTTTCGATAACGAACTACAACAAATTAAATTACAAACTATAAATATACACTTACCCCTGAGGTTAGAACATGATCTTTAAATTCTTCCATAATGGTATTGGAGACAGTCATATCTTTAAACATACCCTCTAATTTAGATGTGAATTGACACCCACATTCAGTCTGAAAATAAATATCGAGACATTAGAACATTTGAAAGTAACAAGACTTCACAACATAGAGCAAAGGGAGAAGCAGCAATGAACACATCCACCATGCAATCTTGGGGCCTTCTCAGAATGTAGATGAAAGAAACATTCAGTAACCTTAAGAATGTTAGAATCATTGGGATATATTTCTTAAGAGAAGCACCCTAAATAGCATGTGTATTCACAATGATAAAAATTTCATGAAGGCATTGTGTTGGTGTGTGTTCAGGCATACTGCTTGTGAACACTAAGGCTATGTTTTCCATTTGGGTATCATCACACTCCCACCATAGCACTGAAACATGTTTATTACCAGCTGTTTACCTTTTCATGTAACCAAAGATCCTGGCAATTAACAAAAGGCCTAGTTTCATAAAATGGTGGAGTACATAGAGAAACTAACTTTTAATGAAGTCTGCACTCTCAGTTAACAATGTATAGAATAGTCAACTATATGGTAATCTAGTCCTGTCTCTAAATAGCTAAATAATTAAGCGGATGTAATTTCTGATCCATTAATTGAAAATCATTTACTTCAGCACTTGTCCTGTTCTAGTGGCAGAGTCTGCTAAAGATCTATTAAGTGGAAATATGTAAACAAGTGTATGAAAGGAATGGGATGATTTTAGATACTAACCTCTCCATCACAAATAAAGAAACGTAACTGTGTGGTGCAGAAGTACACAATCCTACCATTGCATTTAGGAATTGGTCTCTGTACAGATCTCCATTCGTCAATTAACACACGGAAAATATAAGTAATCAAGCTGAAATTATTCCTACTTCTTCTATTTTGTCTGATTTCCCACTAGCAATTTTTTTTTTTCATCCTGATTGTGTAAAGTTTCCTGGATCTAAGAAATCTCTCACATTTCTAGCTTTCACAGCCCTATCCTTTCTCAGGTCATCTCATTTCTTATGTGGAACTCTTTTCTATGTTCTTCATTGAAAGTTGCAAGGGACAGATAGATTTTTACAAGTTGCTTTGTGTCACACTGACACAGATAGTTCTAATGGCAATGATGGGATACGAATGCAAGCTCAGAGCTGCGTGCCCCTAACTGCACGGTCAACTCGCTCAGTGGACAGATAGTTAAAACATTGGATTTATATGCACCAAACTGTCTAATTCATGCATATATTTATGCCATTAAAACCTAAAAATATATTAAAAACTAATTAACTTCAATAATAAAATTTACTAATACTGTATACTATGGATGTCATAAAAAATCCCAAGAAAACATCCTTCCCACATGAAAAGTAAGGTCCCACGAATATGATTGCGATAGTCACTTCAAGCTGCAAGCCTGTTTGCTCTGTTTCTCTTGTAATTTGTCATGGTCAATCAATGATTTGGAGTAGGCCGTGCAGCAATGTTTTCCTTTCCTGATGCTCAGGAATTTGTTATGTTAATCAGTTAAAATAATAAGTATATATGCTGAAAACAATCTTTCAATTGGACAGTATTTGAAAGCAATAACAAGCTCTAACAGAATTTCTCTGGAAAGTTCTGCACATCTCCTCATACATATTTCCTCACAAGAGACAAGATTTTAAGACCAGGATTTCTTAACCCGATATGGGTCACGGTACATTATATTGTGCCACATGAGAAGTGCCACAACAGTTACGACGCAATATATTGCATGTCAAACTACCGAGTGTCATATCCTTGCTTCTCTACGTTTCTAAGCAATGATTTAAAAATATACGCCATCTGCCATGTATTGGGTACATTACTGAAGCTTACGCTTGTTCATATCCTCACAGGAAGTTCTGTAAATTTAGTTCTTGTACATGAATGTCCACAGCTTTTGGGAATCAACTGCTAGCTGACAAACATGGCTGCTCACAGTTGTGCTGAAGTAGTACTAGATAGTGAGAAAATGTTTGAAATTTTGACAAAAAATGTAAGTGAGGATTCTGATTTTTACCATATGGATGAAGATGACTTCCTTTCTGAAAATATCATAATTGAGGATGAAGGAATAGTGATAATAACTAAGAAGAATTACAACCACCATCTGCAGAGATCACTTAAGTGCAGCCAGTATCCAGTATTCGGGAGATAGTGGGTTCGAACCCCACTGTCGGCAGCCCTGAAGATGGTTTTCCGTGGTTTCCCATTTTCACACCAGGCAAATGCTGGGGCTGTACCTTAATTAAGGCCATGGCCGCTTCCTTCCCACTCCTAGCCCACCCCTGTCCCATCGTCGCCATAACACCTATCTGTGTCAGCGCGACGTAAAGCAACTTGCATCTGCAGAGAGGCAAAAAACTTGTATTGTGCATAGTTCGTGGAAAATAATTAACCGGGAACTGCTCTCTTGGCCCGAGTACAAAATAGGACTGATGTAATTGTGAAAGGACTGCACTGATTTTTAGGAATTAAGCAGAGCATCATGTATACGAACATTCCATAGAAGTATAACAATACCAGTCTACTGATCCATTCATCCACACACGTATATTTCCTTGGCTCATACTCTGTAATCATTATAAATCAATTCTATTCAGTTCTTTCATTTCAATGATAACAGTTCCCTACCTCAAAATAACAAAATCAGCCCAAAAGGTGAACCTAAGGACCATATATCAGTGCAAAGACTGTAACAACATCTGTGGTGGTGGTGATGATTATTGTTTTTAAGAGGCAGTACAACTAGCCAACCATCCTCTATGTAACACTAATCAGAGAGAGAGAAAAAAGGAAGGGATCCGACACTTTGGAAATGAAAGACTCCCTAGGCCTTGATACCTAATACTGTCGGGGTCAGAAAAGAACAAGATTTGACCAAAGGAGGTTGAACTGGACAGATGAAAGGGATAAGCCTGGTAAAAGTAAGTGGAAGCAATGCCAAGACTAAGCTAAGGGTCCCATGGTCGTCAAACCACACTCCCCTTTCAGTTGCCTCTTATGACAGGGGGGAGATACCGTGGGTGTTATTCTACCACCATATATTGTATAGCATTGTCTGCGAAGACATGCAACAACCGGCAAGGAATATTACTCCACAATTGAAACCATACGACCCAAGCCTGGCTTTTCAACTTTATATTCACACGAGAAGTGCCACCCCCCCCCCCCCCCCCCCTGTGTTAACAGCCTAATTTTACCACACAATGTTTATTATCCATCAAACCACTAATGGAACACATTTTACAATTAGCAGCATAGAACCAAGACTGAACTACCAATCATGATTTTTCTCTCTTAACCTGTGTGTCTGCAAACGTAAGATCCTTTTATAATTGAACAACGATGATATGTTCCAAATGGATTTCAGGTCACCACTTTGTTGTCAAATGGAACACTAAGACCATGTAAATTTGAATTGCTGTAGACACGTATATAACACCTTTCTTGTTATGATAATTTTACTCTTTAACTTCCGTTCTTCACTAGGCTGAGGATGTCCCCAAGAGGGACAAAATATGTACTTATACTTTGCTTTAAGAATATACACTTTTGTAAGTATTGTAAAGGTAACTCTTAATGTAAATATCTTTATACTGTTCAAAGTTGACAATACAGGCTGAACACGTCATATGTTACTTGTAATAAATAAGGTCATGCGTAGAAATGTCGGGGACTGTTATTTGACCATGTTTGAGGACTTTCTGTTGATTATTTGTTATCAAGAGGTCAATCAAAGTGTGTGAGATTATAGTTGAGGTATGAACATGATTAGTAGGTTCAACAGGCAATACAGTCGTATCACAAGTTTTCAAAGAGTTTATTCATTTTACTGTATCAGTTAGTAGGTTAATGTTAAAGTCACCAAAACAAGTATGTGTTCATAAAGTGGTGTAAGTCTCATTAGGTTGTCTGCTGCTGTCCTTAGGTGGCCTATATACCACTGCAATGAGAACTCTGGCGATAATAATGATCTCTTTGAACATAAATTCAGCACCGTAGTTTCCAGCTGAAGCAGACATATGTATTATCTAGCTCTTTAAACCTAACCTACAAAACAAAGCCACTCTTCTGCCGTATTGATGATCCCAGCCGTGGCGATGAATACAGCACCCCTCCAGTGTTACCATGCTAGAAAAGATGGATTTTCATAGCCAAATTTTGCTTATAGCGACAACATGTATTTCACTACCTTCAAAAATATTTTTCAGTTCTTCTAGGTAAACTACAAGAGAATGGCTATTTATATGGGCACAACATAGCGCTCATAGGAAAGCCAGGAGTTCATTACCTAGTATTCTACTAGCAGAACACTCAGTTGGGACAGTAGGGCAAGGGAAAGGTGAGGGTGTACAGGATCAGTGGGGAGGTAGAGAGGTGCACTGTTATCTGGGCCCAGGTCATAATTCAAAAGAGATAAATGTGCTGATATTCCTGGTTCAGGCACAGGGAGAAAGAACATACCATGCGGCTTATCTGGATTTATAATACCAATATAATGGTCCGTTATTGAACATTAGAAATTTTCCAGCTAACTCATTCTTGGCTGCCTGCGTTTCGCCCTCATGTGCTAAGTTGGGCTCATCAGTTGGTCCCTAGCACACCTACCAAGACGCAAGACTAGTGCATACCGTGGAGGCCACTGCATAGATAAGCACTCCAGTGAAGTTACAACCATGGATTGGCCCTCCAGATTCCCCGATCTTAATCCAATTAAGCATTTATGGGATGCTGTCAATGCTGGTATATGCTCCATGAACCCCGCACCAACTATGCGATACCAATTGTGGGTAGCAGTGCAAGATGTGTGGGTCCAGATGCCTCCAAAACGATTCCAACGCCTTGTAGAGTCGCTGCCTCGCCATATTGCTGCCATTTCGAAGGCTCGTAGAGGAGCAACTCGTTATTAACATCACATTCAGCGTCTTCCCATGAATTTTGGCCCCTCAGTGTACATAGTCCATATTGAGCTCTATATAGAGCCTGTCCTTTATTGTAACCAGAATCTTTTCATACAAGTTCTCATCTGGACTTTCACTCATTCCATGAAATAGGAGGACGTTTTGCCTACTATACTGGAATGTCTCATCAATTTGATCCTCTTGTCTAGAAATTCAGTCTTCAATTTCTATGACATTCTTTTGATACCATCGAGCTCTGTGGAGGTAGAAACTCTGAAGTCTTGGAACTCTGAGCCAAGCGCAGACAGCACATCCTTTCGGTTGGCAGCACTGTAGGTAGTAGCAGTGGCTTCCTCCAAGCAAGCTCGGAACTGCACCATATCCTTTCAAAATTCCAATATCCTGTTGTTGACAGCCTTTTGGGACATTGTTGATATACAGCACTTCACAGCATACTTTAAAGAATTATTCGTAACTTGCTGTTTCAGCAGGTGGATTGGAGGGTACTTCTACTCACGTTTGCACACGCGCACTATAATGGTTCATTTGCTTCAGATAAACACATAGAGGCAATCTGTGTATGTACAAGCATACTATTTTCACATTGCATTAGAACGCTATTCTGTCTGATTCCAAAGTACCGGTAGTTGTTTTTACCAGGTGGTCCACCCACCCATTATGATCTAGTTTTAGGCAACCCACCAAGTTTACTACTATTCTAAAATACATTTCCTCTCCCTAAACTGAAGTAATACAACGTGTGGTCATGGGCTAGAAGACAGCAGGAATTCTGAGCATCACTATTAATTAATTAACCCATAATACAAGCACAGACACTTACAACAGGAGGTGCACACACATACCACAAACAGGTATTGTATACGCTGGGAATTTCCTGCTGTATGTCAAGCCTCGCAATAGCTCACGTGACAGGTGTGTGGTCGGAGATATGATAGTTGATAGTGCCTGAGGGTACAGGGGTTTTAATCGCACACGTTTTGTATTTTACCACCAATTGCCTGGGATGTAGCAAGGTTGCATACTTGGTAGTTTTCACAGACTGATTTGTTTATTTAGTCCTGAAAAGTACCGTTGGTATTGTGGCATAGGGTATGGAGCTGGGTCGAATGAGAATGAGGTAGTAACAGTATGTGGCTCATCAAAACTGTGAGTTTTGAATTGTATCCACATTCTTGAATACTACAAAGAATATTATAAGACTTCTTCTCCTCGTATATTCCTACAGCTAAGTGAACTAATCTCTTACAACAAATGTGTTTTCAGCAAATTCTATAAACAATTTTTCATAGTGTCAAACTTCTATGTTTTAAGACCATCTTTCAAATACTTTGTTCTACACAGGGTATGGCTGAAGATGACCTTTAAATAGGTTGAAACTACTCCCATTAAATCTGTATTTAATTTGTTTTGAAAAGGTGGAATGACTCGCTTAATATTTTTACTTGGTTGAGGACACAGTCAACCAGTTAGCTACGTCATATGTGTTCCAAGCTTCGTAGGACACAGGTAGAGCAAAATGTACCCTATTGGAACGATAACAACATGTAACAGCAGGTAGGTATGTAGCTCCACGAACTGGTTGCCTGTGCCCTAGCCACAGACCATCTCCTCATCCTCACCCAGCCCAGCTCCATACCCTATGCCACGATACCAATGGCTCTTTTCAGGGCCAAATAAACAAATCAATCTTAGGAAACTATTGAGTATGCAACCTTGCCACATTCCAGGCAACTGGCAGTAAATATAAAAATATACTTACTTGCATCGGATTTGAACCTCCATACCTACAATCACATCTCCGACCACACCCATGCCAAGTGAGCTACTGTGAGGCTTGACATGCAGCGGGCAGTTCCCAGCCTATACAATATCTGTTCCTGGTCTGTGTGTGCACCTCCTGTTATAAGGTACCTGTTCTTTGTATCTGTGCTCATTTTATGGTTTCATTTGGGATGCCCATAATGAATTAATAGTGGTGCTCACAATTCCTGCAGGCTTCTAGTTCGTAACCACACATCTCGTTATATTATTTCGGTTTAGGGACAGGGACAGAATGGGATGTATTTCAGAACTGTAGTAAATGCAGCAGGTTGCATAAAACTCGATTGCAAGGGGCAAGTGTGGATCACCCGATATATTAGTGTATACTGTGATCTGTAATGTTAGTGAATTCTTGTGATTGTGCAATTGTGTTTGTTTCTTGGACAATAAGAATTGACACAAATAAGGTTGTAGAGGTTTTACACCTGACTGAATAACTATCTTCATCATGTCAAGTACATGAGGAGAAAAGAAATTACAAACACTATTTTCAGTAACTTGAAGACACCATTATCACTAAAATTCTGGAGGATGAAGAACTGGTGCAAATGCCTTCCAAGGAAACTACTGACGTTGAGCCTCTTCATGAGTCTTTAAATGATGATGTAGCTAAAAAGACTATGTTGCTTTCGATTATGTCAAGAAGCTTATCGAAGGAAAATGAAGGACGGTCATTGGTAACAATCATGCATAACTTCAGGAGGGTCAAGGACAGCAGCTATCTCATTATCAGAAATATTATGAAAAAGTCAGAGCAGTTGGAATGACAAGATTTCAAAGCTAGATCGACCTGGGTTTGGAATTTCAGGACCGTTCACTAGACTGTTGGTCGCAAAGTTAAGCAATTTGCAAATTGAAAACATGCTCAATCACAAGAAGAGATAGAGAATACTGCGACTGGATTTGCTACTGAATTCACCAATAAAATTGTTCATAATTATTCATCAGCTGAAAGTCTGAATACAGACCAGTCTGGATTTAATTCTGAAATTTACAGAAACAACACATTAACTAGCAATGGTGAAATTAGACATGACTGTCTGAGTGAAATCAGCGTCTATAGAATATCACATTAGTATACAATTGAGCCCATTGTATTGATGGAAGGTAAACTTCTCTTTCATACTACTGTCTTACGTGAATGAACCAAGTAGCACTTTGACTCTTGTGCAACAGAACATGAACCGACGTTTTAACACATATATATATAACTTGTTTCAAATCAGGCAAAGCAGACAAGAGTATTCTTGAACAATGGCATGATAACTGTCTCTCCCCCAATGTTAGACCAAAGTGTTGTCTGGTTCTACATTCATTTTGACTATTAACAAAACCTCGTCATAATTCCAGAAAAACACACACAGGTAACAACCATTGCAACAGGTGCTACCTCCCTTGTTCAACTTCCGATGTATAGTTTTCCATCAAACGTTTTTGTGAGCGAGTTTTACTCGACAACATTGATAGAACTTCAGAGATAATAATAATTACAACTCAGTAATTAACAAGTCCCTCAGTACTCTAAGCCTCTGAATCTCTTGATGACCAGAAAGGACCCACTCAGGAAAATAGAACTCGTGGAACAAAAAATCTTGAGGATATTAGGACCCATAAGAAAAGATGCCTGCCTGCTGTCATTTCTTGATGGATACAGTACTTTTGCATCCATCTCTTGGCACAGGCCAGAGTAAAGTGTAGCTTCCACCGAAGTCCCAGTCAACATCCATGGCTGTGACAATATGGAAGCTGCTGGGGTATGGGTGGTGCTGAGTAATGACATTCAGAGCATGACTAGTGCATCTGAGTGTTATGAAAGGTGCTGCTCATAGGGTCAGTCGTGCTGCAATAGTACTTTCTGACCCAGTGAGGAAAGCAATGGCAAACTACCTCACTCCTCATCTTGCCTAGTACACCTCATTTTGGTGCTGCCATTGGTTTTTGGGGTTTTCTTATAACCGCATTAACCTTTGGTGGTGCTATTTGAGGATCCAACCAGCCTCAGGGCTGACGACCTAACAGACAGACAAGACACCTATAGGATTAGGCACAATAATGAGATGTATGATGATCAGAAAGACATAATCACATCCATGAGGGAAAACTGTCCGAGTGAACGACGCAACAACGGTGAGCTCACGGCACATGATTCAGCTGATTCGCAACAGTCAGTGCTGGGTGGTGCACTCACAGATCAGCGAGACACAACACACACGTGGTTCTTTATTGGAAGACTGGATATTCGCAGGAAGCCGAACTTCAGCTGTGTGCGAAACATACAGAGCCATAGCTCATTGAAAGAACTGTACGCCATAATGGACTCTTGTTCTCAGCTCATTTGAAAATAATACCCACTTGCATTCACTTGTCTTTTCTTACCGGGAGGTTTTTTTTTTTTTTTTGTTGCTTTACGTCGCATCAACACAGATAGGTCTTATGGCGACAATGGGACAGGAAAGGGCTAGGAGTGGGAAGGAAGCGGCCGTGGCCTTAATTAAGGTACAACCCCAGCATTTGCCTGGTGTAAAAATGGGAAACCATGGAAAACCATTTTCAGGGCTGCCGACAGTGGGGTTCGAACCTACTATCTCCCGAATACTGGATACTGGCCGCACTTAAGCGACTGCAGCTATCGAGCTCGGTAACCGGGAGGTTTAAAATAGTAGTTGGATATATTTGCAGTGTTAAAAACATAGTCAACAGAACAATAAAGCATGTGGACCAGATGGGATTTACTATGAACATATCAAAAGCACGCCGCCATACTTTTTAGACTTATGGACAGACATCTTTAACGAATACCTGAAACAAGGTAGAGTGCCAAAAATCTGGCGGTAAGCCACGCTGAAGTTGTTATATAAAGGTAAAGGAGATATTGAAGATCTGAATGCATACAGGGGCATAGCATTAGAATGCAGAGCCTTCAAAATCTTAACGAGTTTCCTGAATAACCGCCTGTACAAGAGGATAGAGAAATGCATCTCTGAAGAGCAATTTGGGTTCACCAAGGGCAAATCGACTTATGTCTTATGGACGAAATTGAAGAAGCTCTGAAGAATCCGAGAGGAAAGCTCCATGTGACTTTCGTGGACTATACCAAGGCATTTGATCTCATAAGCAGGTCCATGATAATAGAAAAGCTGGAAGGGTACATAGGGGAAAATTACATCACAAGAATTATTAGGAATATACTTGGACATAACCTGATACAGATAGACAGTGTTGACTGATCCAGACCGCTAGAACAGAAAAATGGCGTGTTACAAGGAGATCCACTTAGCCCGCTATTGTTCAATATAGCCATGTCAGATATCACCAAATATATCAAAGCGGACGTCAAAATACTGGGCTATGCTGACAACATGGTTCTTATGTCACCCGAGATAACAAAACTTCAACTGGAAAAGTGGGCCACCAGAAATGAATTGCAACTTAACAAAAAGAAAACTGTGACAATGACGTTCAGGAAAGGAAGTAGATGAGCAGCCAATGACAAGATCACATACAAGAATGAGCCACTAGCAATCATCCCACACTTTAAATACCTAGGGATCATCTTGCAGACATATGGAACCGTTTTCACGATGCATGTCAAAAAAAGAATAACAGCCACAACCTTAGCCATGACTAGTGTAAAATTTCTACCAAAGATCTCGCTGGCAACCGCAATGGAAATATTCAAATTGAAAATTACCCCCGTAATAACATATGGCATGGCATTAATTTGGGAGCACCTTACCAAAAGCAATCTAGCAGATATAGAAAAAGTGAAAGCCAAATTCTTAAAAAAATCTCTGTGTATCAAAGTACATCCAATCGCGCCTGGTATATGTGCTGGCAAGAGAAACTTTTTTCATAGAAGATTTCCGCCTACAACTGCAACTATCCTCTACACCGGCATATCAGAATTTGCTCATAGATTTTCAGAAAAAAAAGGGATAAATATGGCTGGAGTTCTACTCTACAGACGCTATGTTAAACAGCGAATGGAAAAAGCCCGGATATGAATTTAGACACGTAATGACGCGATTTGCTGTTAACGGTTTTCACCACCGGATATGCAGCAGAGCCAACTACCATGAACCAAACGAATTACAGTGTTTATGCAAATTGTGCAGGAAAAGCTGTGAGAGGTAACACGCAATGTCATGCTGGAAAATATTAGTGTCACTAACTAAATTCTGTCTCGATGAAAATGAGAGCTAAAATTTTCTTTGCACATTGTGCGAATCTTTTCTCTGTTATTAAAAACGTAGTCAAAACATCATTCCAAAGTAGGTAGCTAGTAGGTAGGTATTAAGTTATTCTATTTATTAGTTTATATGGTCTCAAAAGAAGAAGTAGTTTAATCAATCTTAGTATTATTACTTAGTTGACATTCGATAGTTAATTTAATTCAGCTCTCTAGCCTACCCTATGATTATGAGTCATATTCATGACCACTCAAAATTATTGGTTTCATACTGGGAAGAGCCACTCAGTATTTTCTCAGTTCGTATGTCCTATCATTGCACAAGACTTCAATCATCGAATCACTAGATCGTCGGTGTACGTGGACAGTGAGTGAGCCGACTGATGTGACAACTTATTTAATAAGATGTTTAATCAGAAAACCATGAATACAGTGAAATTTCCAAGTTTTTTTGAAATCATATAAGAAAAGACTCTACAAACAATTGATAGGGAATCTTCCACCTGGGCTCTAAATACAGATCATTGATGATTGCCTGTACAGATGTTTCAAAATCTAATTCTATATATTTATTTAAAGGAGTTGTCACTTTGAGGAAAAGGCTTTATAACATTAAATCATCATGCGAAGAGGTGGTTGCAGGAGAAACCTGAATCTGAAAGCTGTTGATGCATAGGAAAGCAGTTCATAGAATGAAGAACAGATAGCAGCAGCGAGCACTGAATGCTGTTGCTGCCGTCTTACCAGTACACACTACAAAAATGTAACAGGAACGGTGACTCTAATGTGCCGTAAATCAGATCACTGTGTTGATTCAGTAATGTGAATGGAATCAAACGAAACAATTCAGTAAAATGAATCAAATACTCCATCACCAACTGAGTCGTCTATTTGCAAAATCGGCCATCTCCCAAAAAAATTGAAATCCACTTTTTGTACTGAATGTGTTGTCTGTCCACTTTTAAGGTAGCAAACTATTAGCTGCAAGCTCGGCCTCCAACCAGCTTATTTACTTCGTCAAAAATTGGAGTTAGTTGCAAACACGGCCGTCCGTGTATGGTTGTGAGTTGCAATACCGGCCATCTCCTCTAACGCTAGAGGGCAGAGGAATCGCAGCAATTGTGTGGGAAAGAACAGCTTATTCATTGTGACTATTGTAGGTGTTATAGTTCTGTTGTAAGGAAAGTTGTGGTTTTTATCATAGAACTGTGTAGCTATTATAATTATATTGGGAAAAATGGACACTAAGATTGATGAAGCAATACCTGAAAGGGCCAGAAAAGGGCAATGAAATATCATCAGCGCTTTATCATAAGCTAAATACTACTGATAAGTCCAATGTTTCATTTTATAAGGTGTTTTGCTGATGGATGTGGGGGGCAGAACAAAAATTCTGTTATGATATCAATGATCTCCTTTTGGTTTGTCACAAAGGCACCTAAAAGCATTAAGGAAATTGAGTTAATTGTCCCTGTGACAGGCCATTCATTTTTACCATCCAATAGAGTTTTCGGGCTCATTGAAAAACAAAGAAAATAGAAACTTTAATACAACCTGAGGAATTTCATAATGTTCTTTCTCAGTATGGCAAATTATTTCATCTAGGAAAAGATGACTTTGACTGGAAAACAGAATGTACTTCTATTTTCAAGCCTACAGGAAAATGGCACTTCAAATTTTCTGCTGTGAAAAGGGTTAGTTTGACCAAATCAAAAGGAGGCAATTCAGTGTTAAATCAAGGTGAACCCAAGTACAGAATAGACGTTGGAACAAAATTAGTCCTTTGTAAGAAAGGCAAAAATATTTTGATGATGAATCCAAAAGTTATACATACTGGTAAAATAGTACAGAATTTAAAGGCAAAATATGTTGAATCTCTATTGACTAAACATGTTGGGACTCAGTGGAGAAATGTTGAAGTGCTTAAGTTTTACAAAGAACTCATTGATAACAATAACCTTCCACAAAACAACCCAGAAGAAGAGGGAGATGCATGTGAGCACAGTGTGCACACTGGCATTAATGTTTAATTTTTGAAAATTTATATCTGGTTCATTTTGTGTAAATAAATTGGCTTTTTATACTGCATTGATTTTTTAAGTTAACTTCTAAATAAAGCATATTTTGTACATTTTCATTCCTTCAGTTTCTTAGTTTGTTGCAAACCCGGCCATCTCCAAATTTGAACTTTAAATATTTCAAATAATTATATGAATAAAACATTGGCATTCTGTAATATTCATTACAATGCTATTTATAAGTGATGTAGCAAATACAAATAATTCTAAATCTCTTTATTTAGATTTTATACGTTTTTTCGGTCTCCTGAAAAATTTGACCATTTGGAGATGGCCGGTTTTGCAAATAGATGACTCAATTACTATGTAGGGTGTCTTCCACGGTCCCTCACCAGCAAAAATAAAGCAGACCAAAGTGGAAAGAGGTGAGGAAGCTGGCACACAGCCAGAAAATGGAAGCTCTCTAGGCCAAGAAGAAACAAGACCCATTTAAAGAGTCAAAATGAGCCCCATGGTCCTAAATACGTTCAAATGAAAATAATAATAATAATAATAATAATAATAATAATAATAATAATAATAATTGTATGGCCTCAGCTACCACGTGCAAGCATTTTAATTTGATGCCATCAGGCTGCTTACCATCAATCCATGCTCCATTTTACTCTACAGTAGAGTAAACCAAATCTCTCTTGGGCGCCTATGGCTGATTTTTAATTAATTTTGTCAGGTGAACACCAAATGTGTCACCAGAGATCTTTAATAATAAATAATGTTATTTGCTTTAAGCCCTACTAACTACTTTTTTATAGTTTTGGGAGACGCTGAGGTGCCAAAATTTAGTCCTGCAGGAGTTCTTTGACATGCAAGTAAATCTACTGACACGAGACTGATGTATTTGAGCACCTTCAAATACCACTGGACTGAGCCATGACCGAACCAGAGATCTTTCACATGCCAACACTGTATGACATGGAGTGTCGAAAGGACTTTTTCTGCCATTCAAAAATTAGACTGCCTCTGCTGAGTTTGAATCCGCTATCTTGGGATCCAGAGGCTAACACTCTACCACTGATCCACAGGGGGAGTTTCAGGGCTGTAACACTATCATCAATCTTCAAGCACTTATTCATGATCAGTTCAGTGCCCTCATATTCAATAATACAACTAAACATACCTGGAAGAAAGCTGCATTTCCACTTGGATGTGATGTCCTTAAAGCTCTTGACAATGTTATCTGAGACAATGAAGATTCAAGTTGCTCAACTCCCAACTGTGTAAATGCGTCATTCATCCTACGCGCTTATTGTTGTTTACATTTGTGCTTTTAAGAACCACAAGCATATTTACACATATATGAGGACAGTTCAAATTGGTAGAGTAATCATTGTTTATAGTCTAGTTTCCTGCCGTATTCATTATTATACCAATATCTATCTACAGTCATATCTATCTAATGCAGCTAAAATTATTACTGCTTACAGCTGAACTTCCCATCGTATTTGCCCTTACACCATTATCAGTCAGGCAGTTTGCAAACATTCCTTGTCAGAATGTAGAAAGGGTTTAAGTGAGCAGGGTCTATCTTGAAGTACAATGCCTGTTCTAAGCATGTACTAGAGTACTGAAACAACTGGAACTATCATAAACAAATGCATTACTACACAAGTGACAAAAGATCACCTTACCCTCTGTAGTGAAATAATATGATCTGCAGTCCTTAAGAGAGTACTTTCTTCATTCTTTTGGTAATATAATACACCTTAAGAGTATATTCATTCACTACTCCACTTAAATGAAGGAAATCCTGGTAACATGTGCCTGACACATTACATCCTGGTTGAAATAACATGAGGAACCCTTTGAAAGCCAAGTACACTGACTTAGCAAATGTCATGGGAAAGTCACCTAATAGCATGTGGGGCCTCCTCTGGAACTGCGAACTGCAGTGAGACGCCGTGGAAGTGAGTCGACAAGTCCATGGTAGTCCTCTGGATGCAGCTGACACAAAATCGTTTGCAGAGCAGCCGCCAATGCTGGGCAGTTCGTGGGTGCAGGATCCATGGCACGGAGCCTGCGTTCCAGGACATCCCAGATATGCTTGATAGGGTTCATATCAGGGCTCCTGGGTGGCCATGGCAGTCGTTGGACCTCTGCAGCATGTTGCGGCGCGTTAACATCTTGGAACACCGCAGAACCGTCTGGGCGCTGGAAGGCCAAAAATGGGTGGAGATGGTCTCCGAGCAGCTCAACATACTGCGGACCATTCAAAGTCTCTTCCAGAACAACTAGGGGGCCCATTCCATAACAGAAAAATGCTCTCCAGACCATAACTGAGACACCAGCACCCTGGACTACACCTTTGAGGCAGGCAGGATCAATCGCTTCATGTGGTCTGCGCCATACACGGTGCCTCCCATCGGCATGGTGCAGTTGAAATTGTGATTCGTCCCACCATATCACGTTACGCCATTGTTCCAGTATCCATCTCTGGTGACTGGCGACAAATGCACGTCATCGTGCCCGATGACGTTGGGTTAACAGTGGCACCCATGTGCAGCGCCGGCTCCCATACCCCACAGAACTCATGTTCCGACGGATTGTCCACTGGGAGACTTGTCTAGCATGGCCTGTGTTGAATTGAGCCGTGATTTGTTGCACGGTTGCCAGTCTGTCACTATTGACAATCTGTCTCAGATGTTGCCGGTTACGGTCATCGAGGGTGGCTGGACGGCTGGTCGTTCGTCTGTTGTGGACGGTGATACCCGCATTCAACCATTCACGACACACCCTGGACACGGTTGATCGTGTGAAGCCGAATTCCCGCACCACTTCCGAAATCGCACTTCCCATCCGTCGGGCACCCACCACCATACTCCGTTCGAACGGTGTCAGCTCACGACGACGTTCGGATCCCACTGGTGTCCGGCTGGCCATTTTTGTTCTGTACTTAACATCTCTTCAACACGTACTACATGTACGTAACACGACCTAATACGTTGAAAGTCTGTTTCGATTAAAATGTACACTCTGTACACACCTTTTTCAAATATAATGAAGGTTGATCAACATAACTATAACAGGCTCTATACAGACTTCAGTCATACAATGGTGTATATGATGTCTAAGCAATAATGTCACAATTCATTTTGTTATATTTCATGTATTCTAGTTTTCAGAGCCAACAAAAAGCAAAAAAGAAAGAAAACTGAAATACAAACAAATTATCTCAGAGTTTTGTTTACACTAAAGGACTAAAGGTCTTGAGAAGATCACCTTTTGGTAATGCAATGGAAGGCAACAAGGGCAGGTACACACAGTTGCCTGTAATAATGCTGTATGGCAAAACCTAGGCTGACAAGACTCAATACTATAGAAGTGAAAAAGTTTCATAATTTGCACACATACACATCCGCACAAAAAAGAAAAACCTTTGCAATAATATGAGCCTAATATTCCATTCCTGGCCTGGTTGAATGACTGGAAACAGGCTGTGGATTTTCATTTTCATTATATAGAAGATTATCTGAATTTGTAAATTGTCCAATGAATCTCATTCTAATGCACTTGAATGTAGCTAGCATTACATGCAACTCTGAACTGAACAAACAACACAAATTTATTTTACTTTCACAGTAAGTTTTAATGCAGATCACATAAACCTTTTATCTATGAAATCCCTTGCACCTGCTCTATAATAAGCAGAAAATATGATTTAATGATTACAACAAAACAAACAAAAACATTCACATTTATATACACTCACATTAAGGGATATTCTTCAGTTATAAAAACACCCCTCAGATGTTCCTCTTCACATTCTGAAGAGATTATTTGTTTTGCTATGTTTTCTTCAAGTTATAAAGCTGAAAACTAAATAACCAGAGGTCCAAATTTATTTTTATAAATAGAGAATTTTTGTCTGAACTTATAATATGAATATAAGTTATAAAGCTTTTCAGTCTGTTGAACACACAAGTTAAATATAAATATTATACTATAATATACCCGTAAAAAAACATTATTAAACAAAGAATAAAAATACATACTATCAAAAAAGAATGACCTGATGATGTTATTTCAATAACAAAGCATGTCGTTCTTTGTTTAAAATAGTGTATATTCTCATTCCTTGTTCAATAATGTGCTTTTTTTTTTCTTTTTTTTTTTTTACAGGTATGTTATAGTGTAATATTTATATTTAACTTGTGTGTTTGACAGACTAAAAAAACTTTTAAGTTACATACATTTAGCTAAGTCGACACTGGAAAGTATGGCTTCATTCTTAACAACTTACGATATGAGGTGTTCTTTTGAACAGAAACAGTTTAAGAAATATTCATAATGAATAAAAGATTGAAATATGCATAGCCAACAGCACATACGAAGTGTACAGCACGAGTGTCATCTTCAGATAGTCTGCTTAATCCATACTGCAAAATCTAATAGATACATTTTTTGCATAATAAGGGTTTTTATGAATCACTCCTTGAGGCAAATTAACTGGTGTCTGTAATAGACTGTCCAGCTACACCGCAGCTAGCCTCAATACTCAGGGGTCATACACGGCACATTTTCTAATGGGATACCCCTTCCTGTGACTTTTGGCCACCAGTGCATTTACCTGTCAGACTGTGGCAAAATTCATGCTATTACCTACAGTACTATCGATGCAAAGAGAGGTAGGTGACTTTCTCCACTGCTTTAAGAAAACTGTCCTTCAAGAATACTGGGAAGTTTGGTGATTTGTATGGCTGCCAATAATATCAAAGTAAATGTTCTATACTTCCAGAAAAAAAAAAAAAAAAAATAGGACTCTCATGTTCCAAGACGATCTACTGTGTTGGGAGAGACAGGAGAGTGGGAAAGAATACCCAAGACATAACTATCGCATGTGTCTACCATAGGAATTGCAATGTAGAGCAAAGGTAGACAAAACTGGTGGCCCAGCAGAACAAAATCAATAGTGATATCATGGTATTTCTTCAGATGAGAACTGTTACATCATCAATCGTGTATACTTTGATCAGTCTTTAGTACTTCAGAGAATAATGAGAAGCAACAATTAACATACCAGAACTAAAAATAAGAGTTTTAGTATCAATTATTTCATGGAGTAAATGACGTGACTAGTGTCTTCTACAAATACAGTTGTTTTTGGGTTTTTTTTTTTTTTCTTTACGTCACACCGACACAGATAGGTCTTATGGCGACAATGGGACAGGAAAGGGCCAGGAATGGGAAGGAAGCGGCTGTGGCCTTAATTAAGGTACAGCCCCAGCATTTGCCTGGTGTGAAAATGGGAAACCACGGAAAACCATTTTCAGGGCTGCCGACAGTGGTATTCGAACCTACTATCTCCCGAATACTGGACACTGGCCGCACTTAAGCGACTGCAGCTATCGAGCTCGGTACAAATACAGTTTGCTGAAAAAGTTTGCCCTACTAACTTTTAACTTACATACAATCATGAAAGATGATTCAATTCTTTGAAACATTTTAAAAGCAGCTTACAAGTCTTCCATGATTAAAGAATACATCTGAAACATGTTGAACATGCAAGATTATTTATGTAATGATGGAAAACAGAAGCCTGGATCAGTAAGTGACAAATGATACAACTTTATCAAGACACTAAGAGAACTGTAACTAAGAATAAGTGGTACTTATTCACTGTACTGAAGTCCAGTTACAAGCTTTACGCAGGTTGAATCATGCAAAAATACACGGTCAGCTGTCTGCTTGAATTATCATTTATTAAAACTGTAGAATGCAACAAGGAAATTCTTTTAACTTTTAGCAACTCACAGGAGAATAAAGACATCAATATTTCACCCACATAACTTCCAGATTTCAGTAAATACAAGAAGAGGAGAACCTGACATGGAAGATCACGGTTACTCATAACACAGTTGAGATTAAACAACTGACCTCTACTAACAAGCTCTCTTTTGCAGCATATCGGACAATCCATTAAACATACTTCGGTCCCAGGACCACAAAATCTATATGGAATTTGGAATGTGGTTGCTTGTAACTTAACGGAATGAATAGTACAACCAATTCTTTCTTCCATTCAATCAATCATTCATTCGTTCATTAAAGATGCAGACAAGAAAAGGGCCCCAGATCACATTGTGGACAATATAACAGCTCCATTATAGCTTAACTTAAGGTGTGAAGTGGCATTAAAAATATAATGGTGCAAGTACAATATTCCACTTCAAACTTATTTTTTCTCTTTTCCCCAAACCTAGTTCCTGTAAGACACATGAATATTTTGTTCAGAACTGTAGAAAACCAAGACCATTTTTTGCTGTATTCCAAGTTGACAAGTCAGAACCATGTTCCATCTCAACTTTACGTATGTAGAAGAAACAGAAATCATATTTTCATTCATTCAAGCAACAAACTGCTGTATAACATAATAGCATTTTAACATAAAGGTATAATGTACATTTAAGGTATGGATAAATATTCGTAATGAAGAGATCTAGCTTAATACTCATTTCACACTTGAAATTTATCAGTGCTTCGTTAAATCTTGCGTGGCCTTTAAAACAGACCTTTCACCATTTATACTTTGAGGTCAAATCTCTGCCAGCAAATGAGGCAAAACAGGAGATCAAATACAATTTACTATTCCTATCTAACTGAGCGAGAAATATCCCATCAAAGAGCACACTTTCAAGCTGCAGTGATCACTCACATTTCATCACCTAATAAGAATAAGCAGAATACACTTCACTACTTGATACCAGATTCAAACAAACAAACAAACAAACAAACGCATCATTTTCAAGTGTTACAACACCCAGCCTCCTCTGTGAACCATGTGAATTTGCCGCAATGGGGTGGCTTGCGTGTCCCAATGAAGCAGATAGCCGAGCAGCAGGTGCAACCATATCGGATGGGTATCTATCAAGACACCACATTAACGAATGGTTCATCGAAAGGGGAGGAGCAGCCTTTTGGTAGTTGCAAGGCGACAATCTGGATGACTGACTGATATGGCCTCGTAATAATGCTCAACATGGCTTAGCTGTGTTGATACTGCTACACAGCTGAAAACAATGGGGGAACTACAGCCATAACTCCCGAGGACATGCAGATCTCTCTGTACGAATGATGTACTGATTATGGCTTCCTCCCGAGTAAAATATTCCGGAGGTAAAACAGTCCCCCATTCGGATCTCCGGGTGGGGACTACATGACAGCGGGCACTCATCAGGAAGAATGATACCGACATTCTACAAGTCGGAGCGAGGAATGTTCGAAGTTTGAATTGTTGTGGTAGGTTAGAGAATCTAAAAAGGGAGATGGATAGACTAAAGTTAGACATAGTTGGTATAAGTGAAGTTGGCAGGAAGAGCAGAATTTTTGGTCAGGCGACTACAGAATTATCAACATAAAATCAAACAGGGAAAAAGCAGGAGTTGGTTTAATAACGAATAAGAAAATAGGGCACCGGGTAAGCTACTATGACCAGCATAGTGATAGTATTATTGTTAAAAGACAGACACCAAACCAATGCCCACTGCAATAGTGCAGGTCTATATGCCTACTAGTTCAGCAGGTCTATATGCCTACTAGTTCAGCAGACGATGATGAAATTGAAAAAACATACGAAGAGATAGAAGACTTAATACAATATGCAAAAGATGACAAGAATCTAATTGTGATGGGAGACTGGAATGCAGTGGTAGGATAAGAAAGAGAAGGTAATACAGTAGGGAATTTGGATTGGGACAAAGGAATGAAAGAGAAAGTTGGGTGGTTGAATTCTACACCGATCACAATTTAGTCCTTGCTAATACTTGGTTCAAACACCACAAACGACGGCTGTATATGTGGACAAGACCTGGAGACACTGGAAGGCAACAAAATGACATCATTATGATTAAGCAGAGATTCAGAAACCAGGTGTTGGATTGCAAAACTTCCCCAGGAGCAGACGTGGACTCTGAACACAACTTGTTGGTCATGAAATACCACCTGAAGTTGAAGAAATTGAAGAAAGGAAGGAAGGCAAGGAGATGGGCTCTAGACAAATTGAAAGAAAAGAGTGTGAGGTATTGTTTGAAGGAACATGTTGCAAAGGACTGAATGGAAAGGCTGAAGGAAACACAATAGACTAAGAATGGACAGTCGTGAAGAATGAGGTCTCTAGGGCTGCTGAAGAAATGTTAGGAAGAAGGAAAGATCAACTAAGAATCAATGGATAACTCAGGAGATACTAGACCTGATTGATGAACGAGCGTATAAGAATACAATAAATGAAGAGGACAGAAAGGATTACAGGCGATTAAAGAATGAAGTGGATGGAAAGTGCAGGACACCTAAGGAAGAATGGCTGAAGGAAAAGTGCAAGGATATTGAGGGTTGTATGGTCCTAGGAAAGGTAGATGCTGCATACAGGAAAATCAAGGAAACCTTTGCAGAAAGGAAAACCAGGTGTATGAATATTAAGAGCTCAGATGGAAAACCACTTCTAGGGAAAGAAGACAAGGCAGAAAGATATCCAAAATAAAATTCTAAATGAATTTAATTGTATAAAGTCCACCTGATTTGTTATGTAGCAGTACCATCAACCAGTAATGAAGAACTGCTGAATGGGAAGCCTCACTTCATATATTCAAACACCAAAATTCCAAAGACTGTGCAGTGTGCAGCAACAGGCAGCAAAAGGGTGGAGGAAGAGAAACAGTGTATTTTTGCAACACCTACACCAAGAAACCTGGACTTCATCCTGGAATTTGCTTCAAGAAGTACCACACCGAGAAGAAATATAAGTAGGAAAGGGGCAAACTGTCTGCTTAACTAGATGTTTATTGCTTACAGTGTGAATCTAGATTGATAAATTAATTCATAATTTTGAGAGTCAGACTTTGTATATTCATTATACCTTCATTGTAAATATACAGCTTTTTTGATGGAAAAAATACAACTAGCACAGGACTACACAAGAAAGGGTTACATGCTCTTATTCAAGAGTATATAAGATTATGTCAAATCCAGCACTTCCCACCCAGAGAGATAACACAGATCTTTGGAGGCAAAGACCAAAATCCCACCACCTGCCTATGAAAACAGCCAAGATGTTGACAAATGTTGGCATCAATCTAACAATGGAATGGAGACAGCAATGGATGCATGTAGTTCCAGTGTGGTCCAGCCTCTTTGATCCAAACCGTGTTCCAGCTAGTTTTGAGTTCCCAAGAGGACCGCGGACATCTCTCAACAGGTTCCGCACTAATTGCGGAAAATACGCCTTCACACTACATCTGTGAGACTCCAGGAACTCTCCAGGATGTGATTGTGGAGCAGAGTTCAAGACCATTTCACACATTGTGAATGAATGCTCTCTTCGTACAGATCACGGTAATCAGGAGGAAACTTTCAAAACCTCATCACCGTGGCTAGAAGACCTGGCCATACAAATTTAGATCTGTGTTTTGCCTCGTCATACCAGGTTTCTTGATAATTTTTTTTTTCTTTTTTTGACAATTGGCTTTACCTTGCACCGAAACAGACAGGTCTTATGGTGACGCTGGGATAGGAAAGGGCTAGGAGTGGGAAGGAAACAGCTGTGGCCTTCATTAAGGTACAGCCCCAGCACTTGCCTGGTGTGAAAATGGGAAACCACAAAAAACCATCTTCAGGGCTGCCAGCAGTGGGGTTCGAACCCACTATCTCCTGAATACTGGATACTGGCCGCACTTAAGCCACTACAGCTATCGAGCTCGGGTTTTATTGCATTTTTGTATACTATGTACTTATTATGCATTTGTTTCAATTTCTGTTTGATCCATGTAATATATGCCATTGGTTAATTTGTTGACTTACACTTTTTATGCCCGGAGCACGAAAATCAAACTTATACAATAAAAATCTTCAAAAAATAAGTTGATTTTTTAACAGTTGATAATTTCTTCTCTTCCCAAAACTTCTTCATTCTAGACTATCTTGCAGCCTGTTCTTCTGCTGATATAACATACAGCTTATGTTTAGATGTTTTAAGTGTATATTTGTTGTTTAGAATCTTCTTCTCTTCTCTATTTTTAATTTGCTCTGTATTAATTTTCAAATCATCCAAATCCACTTGTATTCATTTAAACCAAGTGTTTTTTTGTTTTTGTTTTACTGTACCAAAAGAAATTAAGAAGCTGTTTTAGGAGTCTAAAATTTGGCAAACTGTATATGTGTCCAAAAAATGCAATCCTCAGTTTTCTCAGTGTCAATAATTGATTCACTTTCCTTGTAAATTAATGAATTGGGTAAAAGTCTCCTCTTCTATCCACTTTCTGCCGTTTGTCTGTTATTGCTTAGGTATTTGGTTTGAATAATGTTTCACTTGCATATGTTGCTTATGGTTTGATGATGGAGTTATAATGGCAAGATTTGAAAGAGACTGTTTTTTGTAACTCGGCCATGTCATTTGTTATGCTCATCTCAATTTTAGGGTTCTATTATCTAGGGATGCTTTTTCATTAGCATTCTAAGTGACAATTTCACCAAGATATTTAAATTTATTTACAACTTTAATTTTCTGAATATTATTTAATATAATATGTAGAGTGTCAACTTTAAAGGACGGCATCATTTTTGTTTTCTCAAAAGATATTTTCAACCCAACCTTCACTACTAATCTTCCTAGTTCCTCTGTTTGAAATTTTGCTTCTTCTATACTATTTGCTAATAGCACCAGATCATCAGCAAATGCAAGACAATTTAGTAAAATATTTCTTCCAATCTTAACAGTCGGAGGACATACCTTACTCCAGTCATGCATAATTTATTCCTGCACACAGCTAAACATCAAAGGACATAATCCATTTCCCTGTCAAAGACCAGTACGAATTTCAAATGGTTCAGAGATTTCATTTCTGAACCTAACTTTAGACTTTGTGTTTCTCAGAGAAACCGCAATAAGGTTAACCAAATTCAGTAAGGATATGTAGTAATGATTCACGATGGATAGTATTATAAGCCTTTTGAAAATCAACAAAAGTGATCACTACATTTTTTCTCCCAATGCGTTGATGTTTTATGATCCATTTGAGACTGATAATTTGATCGGGTCAACTTTGTCCTGGACGAAAACAAATTCACTATCAAGCTGGTTATGGATTCTGGAATATAAGATCTTAAGAGAAAATTTTATAGGTGAAATCACAATCTCATATGGTTGATAATAATAATAATAATAATAATAGTGTAATATTTCTGGAAATTATCTTTTGAAGTATGAGTTGCTCTTTCTAGAATGCTCAAGAATTTTTCAAGGAAATATTATGGAAGAAAATAACAAAAAGAAAATTTTAAAAATCCACAGAAAAAGGGAGTAAAATCTGAATGGTACTATATTTACAGTGAGTTTAAATAAAACAGATCTTCTGCTTCACCTTAGGATTTTAGTACCTTTACAGAAAAAGGAAACTATCTGCAATAAATACGCTACCTCATCACTGGTTCTGAGCTCATCAATAAGTTTTATTTCACTGGATCTTCTAATTATCGGGCATGCACAAAATTAATTCCCTTATAATGTGCATTCATTAGTACCATGTAGAATTCCACAATAAGAATATCCTTGTAACTTTTGTACTTTGCAAATAGTTGAGTCTTACTGCCTAGGTTCTGCCTAACTGTATCTTCACAGGCAACTTACAAACTACAAAAAAAATTGTGTAGTACCATACCCAGAGTAGCTGAGGATAAATATATTTCATCTATAACATTTATAATCAATCTAACTATTATACATGAATAAAATAAGTAAAATGATCTTATTCTCAATTCAATTAATTTTTTGAGCTCTAAGTTTGAAATATCACACGCCAAGTGCCTGCTCCTCAAAGTAACGTTGCGTTTAGTTCAACTTACAATTCAAAGCTTTTCCAACGAGGCCAGCCTTCTTACTTTCTTGCAATAACAGAGAGAATATTCAAATACAGCTTATATGCTAGTGGTGGAAGTTGCTTCCTGAGATAGATGTCAAACATACAGGACAAGTCATGTTTAGGGCAATTTTTAACAAATGTTATCATTTAAACTCATTCTAAATGTACAGATGTTTTATTGGTAAAATGAAGATAAACTCAATGCATTAATTAGCTAAGAAGTCTCTAGGATAATGTGTTCCATCCATTTGGAGTTTCTTGTACTCAAGGATATCAGAAATTTGTGTCGGGAAGTGTACATATGATTGAATTGTGTGTGGTACTAGATAAGGGGTGTGTGTGTGTGTGTGTGTGTGTGTGTGTGTGTGTGTGTGTGAGAGAGAGAGAGAGAGAGAGAGAGATATGGTGTTAATTATTGTTTTAAGAGAAAGTACAACTAGGCAACCATCCTCTATATAAGGTATTGGCCAAAGAAAGGCAAAGGTCATGAAGGGCGTGAAAATGAAAGATTCCCTAGGCCTCCATACAGTAATACCGTCGGGGTCGGAAGAGAACAAGAGTTGACCAAGGATAGATGAAAGTGAGGAGCCTGGCACGAGTGGAAACAACACCAGGACTCAGTTAAGGGATCCGTGATCACCAACATGCGCTTCCAAGTTTAGAGCTCCTGGGGCCAGAGAGGGAGGAGGGAGGGAGGGAGGGAGGGAGGGAGAGAGAGAGAATGCATATACTGGTAAACCATCTACAGTATTATAGTCAAATTTTTCAAGGAAGGATGCCATTGAGTAGCTGAATATATGCCTCAACTTACCAGCAAACTTTGGAATATTGAAACCATTTTAAAATTATTTAATGATTATTAGAAGTTGTACTTTTACGATTTTTACCCTGGTTTGTTTTTCCATGCCTAAGTTATCTGAAGCATGTTTCTAATACTTGTGAACATGATGAAGCAGTTTTCATGGGCCATATTAATGCAAATTTAAGCATATTTTAGCATTAAGTCATATTTTGACCAAATAAGATCATACTTTTAGTCATATATATGTAGTATTTAACATTCCACCAGTAATTGCTCTAAACATAATTTCATAATGCTTTGCCAACCTTCACTTGGTGGTAGCAGGATTTACTAGGAATGTAAAGTGCAGTCAAAGACTACAAGTGAAAATTTCTCTGTATATACCTGGAACAGCATGAGCCCATTTAGTTACCAACATTATGATTCATTGTGCATGACAAAGAAGCAATGAGCTACTTTTTTCTCCCTCTCTCCCTCCTTTTCAATAGCCAATGTTCAGTTTCCTTGTTCTGCGGAGTGGTGAAAATGAATTTCAACCACGTACTATCTATGCCCCTGTACATTACTGTCACCTTTTGTTTATGTTAATGAATAGGTCAGTGTAGTTTCAAGGTACCTAAAGTTAAGTGCTTTGATAGCGGAATGTTTCAAGGCTTTGATAAAGATTTTGGTGAAAAGTATTTTAGTACCTATTGGCATCTCACCTCCAGACAGGCCTGGTGCAGGTCTTTCGAGTAGACAACATATACGCGACCTGCATATCTGTGAAGATGGTGACATACCTCAGATGAATTCTATTGATGAAGATGACACAAACACCCAGCTCCCGAGCCAGGGGAATTAACCAACAAAAGTTAAAATCCCCGGCTTGGCCAGGAACTGAACCCAGGATCCCTTGGACCAAAGGTCAGCATGCTCATTTTTTTACTATGGAGCTGGACATTTTTGTACTGATTGGTAGACAGTAGAAGCTTGATTTAAAGTGGTTGACAGGGGACATGCTTTAACCCACATTATAGCTTAACCGTGGTAAATGTAAAAATGACCCATAGGTAGATGTTTAAAAGTGTTTTTATTTTTTTAATGATTTGTTGATTTAAAATTCATCAGGTGCTGTTTTGAGTTTTTATTATTTTAAAAACATTAAAATTTGGAAAGTAATCTGGTTTATGCAATAAATGCATTTGAAGATGTATAAAATTAAATATAAAGTTAAAAAAAAAAAAAAAAAAGCAGGTAAACCATTAAACGTGCCTATGGAAGAATGAGAAAACACTTATAAGGAAGATGCATGTTTATTTTACATTCACCTCCAAGCTGAATCTCAAAACACATTTTAAATGAATACAAGTTATCTTTTTCAGTGTCTCAGTATTTGCAGCTGTCAATCGTCGCCTCCTATCACTTACTATGAGACTATTTTAATGACCTACCTTTCAGAATCCACGTTTGAACATGGATACCACACACATTTTAATGGCAGCAGTTGCATTGTCTCAGTGAGCAAGCCTTAATCCTATGAGGATCTCTGGAACATTCATATTACCTTCTTGACACAGTTCGTTCTAGATGGCAGTCAGGTAAACGCTGTGGGCATCTAAAAACTGTTGAGATTCCATCCTCTTAAGAAGGGGGCATTCTTCTTAAACTGGAGCAGTTCTGTAGGAGATACGTTCTTAGGTGCATGCCGAGGATCAAACAATGATCCAATGGCTTCTACAATCCCTGACTGGATCCATGGTCCTTAAAAATCCTGACTTTAACTAGAGCTGACTGGGCAACACGCATGCTTGGACTTAACCACTATCTGCATCTTTTGATGAAACTGTCCCGAGTTCTGGACGATCATCTGGTTGAATACTCCACCATCGCCTAATAGCTTGAGCTTTACCTCAAGGTCATCTAGCTTCGCAGCGAGTTCATGAATTGTTGGGTACTTAGATCCCTCCAAGAAATCAAGCAAGCCCATAAGAGAGGCACCAACAACAGAAACATACACTGCTTGTAATTTCATAATTTGTATTGTTGAAGTCGATGCTTGTTGGAAAAATTTTACCCCGAAATTTGAATCTCCCAGTGTTTTGAAAAATGTTACCAGATCTTCCACATGTGGCCATATACACTGCAGCCTTAAACCAGGAATTCCATCTTGTACACACAGGTATTGGGAAAGCTACAATTTCATCCTCTTGTTCTGTGTTTTCATATTTCTCTCTTACAAATGCAGTGTAGGTGCCTTTTCTTTTAAAAGAGACACTCTTTGTCTTTACTAGAGACATATTCAATTCATCCAGCTTGTTTTCAAATATGCAGCTAACAAGGTTGACTTTATGAGCCCACAGTTGTAGAAGAGTAGTTACTGTACACATTTTGTCATGCAAATTGGATTCCAACAAAATGAATTCAAAGTGTCGAATATACCATTGGCAGAATTTGCGCTATTGGCAGGATCTAGAACAACAGAGGCAGTCAGATGAGTGTTCATTTCAGTTGATGGTACTGATGGACAAAGTAGGATGAGATGAATTACACTCCAGCATGTGTGTGTTTGAAAGTTAAACCTAACTTTGCAATGTACAGTAACAAACACTGTTATCACAAGGCTGACTGTAGTCACACGCCAGTATAAAGTTGGAACCATAATAACCATAACAATAATTTATCATTTTCATAATTCCCGTGTTGATTTCCCAATTTCAGCAGCTTTAATTTTAAATTAGGATACCTCCACCTAATGAACGCTTTTAAAATTTGTGTAGAATTTTATTCTATCTCATTTTTACATTTGTACCAGTTTCGGTGTCTTACCAAGACCGTCCTCAACTACAATGAAGACGAAATAATACAGAGCTTATCATTTATATAATTTATAGTGATGCATAGGTTTCAAGGGAGTGTGTTCTTCAGAAATAACAAGTAAAGTTTGGTGGCATCATTTTCCATTGCTGCTTTCTTCTGACTTGACTACTTCATCAAGACGAAACAACAAATTCAATGGCTCCCACTGTTCTAATACCATGTTTATAGAATCAGTGAGAGATAACCATCTTGTGCTGACATGTTTCAAGATTTTGTGGCTTTTGACCTCAGGTCTACTCATTTCCTGATACATCTTCAATTGTTTTTGTTCTGGAACTTCTTTCAAGAAATATAAGTCTACTACAATGTCTCCACATTTTCACTTGCTTCCAATGTTTTAGTAGGCTTCTGGGCAGCTAAGTGAAGTAGGTGAGAGATACAGCTGTTTACATTTGTACCAGTTTCGGTTTTTTACCAAGACCATCTTCAACTACAATGAAGACGAAATCTAAAAGGTTAGGATTGTAAATTTATAATACAGAGCTCTTATTATTTACATAATTTATAGTGATGCATAGTTGTTAAGGTTTCAAGGGAGTGTGTTCTTCAGAAATAACAAGTAAAACTACACACTCTTAAATTTACCCGCCATTATATTTGCATAATGATAAACAGCTTTCCCATTTCAGCATCTTGATCTTAATTTCTCTATCCAGCACCTAAAACATTCCTTCTGCAGTATTATAATCACATTCCACCAAAGCAAGCAGTAGAATAACAATCTATTCTTTCTTCTCACAAAAAATAAGTAATCACCAATGGATACAATTTGCAGTCTATGTTATCTTACTACCACGAGTAAGGCGCATTTTGAAGAATTGATTCTTTCATATACTATTGACTCAGCCATGCTTCTCGCTATTGCAGTTGTATTGGTTCTGCCACTTCCATACTTTTTAGAAGTTTTCAAGTCTGGGAAACACAGCCTTTAATAATGGTCTAGCATGGTCTGCTATAGATAACGGAAGGTCATGCTCAACCAAAAAAACTTATGAAATAACTCTAGGCATGGAAACTCTTCCATATATTGCTTTCGGTAATGTTGATTCACCACAAATCATTCGTGCCCATTGTCACTCGACTGCTCATTGCTGTTGCGTCTAAACATCTTGTAACACAGAAATAGGCTTGCACTATGCAACATCACAACATCACTTAGTAATACTTTGTGTTTTGTAACAAAAGCAGGCAACTCATTACTAAACCAGATATAAGAAAACAAGAATTGAACATATATTCAGGGAATGCATTTGGCAAAGATGTTACACTCACGTTCAAAGATTGCGAACAAATGTTCCAATCTTGTAATTTTTTCATGAACTATCTTTTAACTGCGAGTCTCCTACACGACGTACTGTATGAAACTTAAGTTTTTCCAATTCCAATTTTTCGATGTATTGAGGTTATGTACGGAGTTATCTTCATTCTCACTATCACTTTCACGATCGGAGTCACAGTTCTCAGACGCACTATCACCACTAAAACTACTATCAGATAATTCTGAGTTATCTTCATCACCACTATCAAGAAGAAATTGCAGAATTCTTTCCTCTTCCTCCTCGTGATGTTTACACGACCTCTTCCTCCGTAGCATTCATTTCATGAACAAGATGACCAACTCTAGAAGCAAATACTTTGACAAAATGGCCTTTGAATAATAACATTGGCATGTAAACATGCTAGCACTATCTAGGAATGTAAATCTAAAGTACAACTTCACAATTGTAAGAAATCGATAGTCAGACAGGCGTATTTCCGACGGCAGTAATGTTCTGAAAGGCAATGTGTGTGCAGTTGTTGGGGAGCTAAATACTCTAGTCAGGAGGCGTCTGGGTGATAATGTTACAGAATATGACGTTACGAGTCAGTTCCTTACTGACACTATTTAGGAGGGAATTTGCAAGGAAACCAATGCCTATGCAAATAAAATCATTGATTCTATTGAAAACAATACAATGAAAAAGAAACTGTATGAAAAAGCTCAATGGTTTCCAGTCACTGCAGATGAGCTAAAAGCATACTTTGCTCTTTGTATATTGATGTCACAGTCAAAGAAATCAACACAGCAAAGTTATTGGTCTAAACCAAGGGTTGTGGAGTATCCTATATTTGGAGAAAGAATGCCCTACAGAAGATTTGCAGCAATATCAAGATATCTACACTTTGCCAGATATTCACAAGAAACAGAAAGGGATAAATTGAGAAAACTAAGACCAATAATTGACCTTCTCTTGGACAGATTTCAGAAAGTTTACACTCCTGGTGAAAAAGTAGTTATTGATGAAAGCCTCATGAAGTTCTGAGGTAGATTAGGTTATGTCCAGTGCAATCCTTCAAAAAGGGCACGATCTGGACTGAAAATCTACAAAGTATGTGAGCCTAAGGGTGCATATTGTTGGAACTTCAAGATTTATACAGGAAGAGAAAACCATGATGTGGGTGAGGCAGGGGATGGAATCCAGCTGCTAACAAGTGAAAAGATAATGCTTGAACTCTGCGAAGAATTACTTGGTGTTTGGAGAACAATATACATGGACAATCGGTATACTTCTCCTACATTATTCAGGCTATTGTTGGAATGGGACACGAATGCAATTGGAACAGTGCGACCAAACAGAAAGTTTATCCCATCTATCTTCAAGTCCACAAGTTTGAAGAAAGGTGAACTCGCATTCGCCTCCTCCAATGGTATCTTAGCTATAAAATGGATCGACAAGAAGACTCTTGCACATGATGTCAACAGTACATGTCACACCACACTTCGTAGAGGTTGAAAAGAAGTATGGCAAAGGTAGAGAGGAACTAAAGCCAAACATCATAGTGGACTACAATTCAGGAAAGATTGACATGGACTCGCATGACCAGTGCTTAGCATTTTACCCCCTTATGCGCAGGTATATAAAAGGGTAAAAGAAATTGTACTTCTACTTGCTGGATGTGACATTGCTGAATTCTAGCTACATTCATGACATGCTGAGCAAGAGGAAAAAGAGAATGAGCTTCTCATCATTCCGAGTCAACGTTGCAGAGCAAATTTGGAAGATGTCACCCTTCCTGATTACGCCACTAGAGGACGTCCATATCAAGGTAGCACACCAATGAGACTACAGGGAAGGCACTGGGGTCATTTTCCTGAAAAGATTGATTCTACAGCAAGTATTTCAGCACCAACAAGGAGATGTAAAGTCTGTTTTGAGCGTGGAATCCGGAAGGGCGTGGAATCCGGAAGGAATCTTGCTTTGAGTGCAACAAATGCAAAGTTGCCCTCCACAGGGATGGATATTTCAAGATGTACCATACATTAAAAGACTTTACTTAAATGTAGTAAGTTAAACTCTAACATAAAATGTTGTTAGTTTGATGCAGTATGCTTTTGTAACCATTTCAGCATCCATAATATAAAATGTAGAAAAAATAATTACATTCCAAGGTACATTTTTCAAGGAAAATAATTGCATGGCAATGGGTTAATGTGACAAAAATTATTTTTAAGAGTATATTTTCTATTAAGGGCACATCATTTCTTTGAGGCGGATGGTGAACTGTACTGTCTTCTGAATTAATGTATGTACGTTTTAAATGTTATTGCTTGTATTGGATTACCATTGTTTATTTCACAGTCATATTGCATTCCTGGAGTGACGCTGTTCCCTTCAAAATTTCAGCCAATGGTGTTGTATCTTTACATCTGCGAAGATGGTAAATGTCATGCAGTTCTTGTAAACATATACACTAAGACTGAATTGGAGGGTCGTTGGCTTTCAGAATTAACACACTTTTTGCCTCTAACAAGTTATAGTATGTAACTTCACATTTGCACATGATAAAACAAGTTAAGCCTATAGTAAATTTTAACCCATCAAATTTGTAAAATGCATAATAATAAGTACTGCTCCCGTACTGCCATAATACATGTGAGAAATCTGTAGAAACTAAGGAAAATGGGGTTGATGACCTAGATGTTAGGCCCTTTTAAACACCAAGAATCATCATCATCATTTCATCATCACTAAGGAAAATCCGTCGTAAATGGCATCTCTGGGGACTATATTTACATCATCATACTATTATTTAATTTTTCTTGTAAATGCTTTCCAAAAATTCAGTGTCATCTCATATTTGACCCAATATGGCAACCATCTAAGGAGATAATTTTTTTTAAGTTGCATAGTAACTTTGAGTTAGTAACACTATTTTTACTGCTATTCAACTCAAAAAATTATTCTTAAAACTGTAATATATCATGAACAAGTAAATGATGGTAAATATAATATTTTACAACAGATAACAGATCCAGAAAGAGAAAGATTTTCAAGATTATATCTTGAGAACAAAGTTAATTTGATAACACCAATGTTTGTAGAAAATCTGACCTCCTCTATGAATTGCAAAAGCTTTCTAGTCTGTAACTCACAAATTGGTTATAAAACCGAGGAACATTGTTAACACTATTTACATTAACTATTTACCTATGATACTTGTTTTCCTGTATTACTCATGATGTAAAATTACATATTCATTCACGTGGAACATGTAAACATATTTCAACAAATAACCCACCTTGAGCTTTGAGATCATGTTCTTTTCACTATCATCACTCACAGATTTATTGAGCAGTAATCGTTTGGCCAAATGCTGCTTATAATAGCGTTCAAACACATCCTTCTCTTGTAGAAACCTGAAGAGCACCATAGTCTTATCCAGAACCATTTCAATTTCTTGTTCTGTCATCTTCAAAGAAAGAGAAAAGCGCCATAATACAATGTGAAAGTACACTTTAATACTACAACACACTAATAATTTAATTCTCCAACAATCTCATTTTCCCAACCTAGTTTTCTAAGATTCTACAAAACAAACTGAGAAACAATATGGTAAAATTATTTTCTAACTATATATGCACAGGAAATTTCATATAAAATAGTAAAGCTACTTACACCTTTCACTCCTTTCTTCAATTTATCATCAATAAACAAAGAAAGATATTCAGGTGACTTGGGATTTAAATTGAGAAAATGTTCAAAATCTGATGCAATCATTTGTTTAAATATTTTATCATTGTTGAAAGAATTGTGTAGGAAGTGATCAAATCTATCTTTCAAGTCCAGCAAATTCTGAAAAATGATAAGAGCATGTACAAGATTAAATACACAATACCTCCACATAACAAATGGGAAAGAGCATATCGTACAATCCCAAATATCACCCGCACTTTTTTCCCCAAAATATTGGTTCTAAATCTTGGGTGCGGGTCGTATTCAAGCCGTTCATTCTCGTACATGGAGTATTGAAATAGATTTGAATACAGTTACCGTACTCAATATACCACATGTAAACGGGCATTCAGGTCTTATTTTGTTTTAGTTGCATTCTAGAAAACAAGATCGATTTTTTCTCAATACAGTTACAGCGGCATGTAAACGCGAAATGTAAGGTAATGAAATATGGTAAATCAAAGGATATGGGTAAATATGCGGTAAATATGAAAGCCGCTGCTGCGGATGCTCGATCATAATTTGTTTCACAAGTGTTGATGGCATGCTGAGTGCGCGAATAGCCGAATTCGCAGGATCGTACTTTGCGAGAGTCGAGACTGTTGGTTACGGAAGTCTACCTCGCTCACATTCGAGTTCCGGATCTGTCCTGTGTAAGTGCTGTCTTGATTGTAAGCGATGGATTCAAAACGGCATCTGCGGTCATTTACTGTGCGTGAGAAACTTAAAGTTGTAAGTGAAGCTGAAATATATGGAAATCGTGCCATTGGCAGAAAGAACGATATTGATGAATTGTGTATTCGTGATTGGCGGAAGAAGAAGGAAAAACTTCTAAAAAGTAACGGCGATGGCAGAGTATTCTGCGGGCGGAGCGCAGTGTTTCCGGAAATTGAAGAATGACTCCACAAATTTGTGATAGAAAAACGTGAGTTAGGATATGGTGTTTCTAGTGAAATGTGTCAATTGAAAGCACTAGAGATCTCAAAAGAACTCAAAACACAGGGTTTTACTGCAAGCCGCGGATGGATCCGAAACTTTTATCGGAGAAAGGGATTGTGCATTCGGAAACATATGTCTATTTCACAACATCTCCCTGGGGTGTATGAAGAAAAATTAATGGCCTCTCAGCGTCACATTATTCATTTGAGAAAGCAAAATTTTTATTAGCTGTCGCAAATTGGGAATGCTGACCAGACACCTGTCAATTTGAAATACCATTGGAAAATACAGTGGATACGAAGGATTCCAAAAGTGTACCCATCAGAACAGGTGGTAACGAAAAGCAACGATGCATGGTAATGTTGTGCGTATTAGTGGATGGAACCAAACTCCCTCCATATGTGATTCTTAAAAAAAGGAAAAAACTTCCAAAAGGAAACTTGCCGTCCGGTGTCATTGTTAGAGCACATGAGTCCGGCTGGATGGACAGTGCGTTAGTTGAGGACTGGGTGAAGTGCGTTTGGCAACGTCGCCCAGGAGCTTTGTTACAAAGATGAAACATGCTTGTGTTGGACAGTTACCAAGGACATACAACTGACACCGTAAAAGATATGATGAGGAAAGGAAAAGCCGATCTTGCGATAATTCCTGGAAGACTCGCTTCTATTCTACAGCCGTTGGATGTGTGCATGAACCACCCCTTCAAAACTGCAATGAAACAGTTGTACACCGAAATGGTGCATAACTTTTATACAAGGTTTATGCACCGTTTATGTGAAATTCGTTACTAATAAACCGTGTATAAGCCTCCTGTGTATACATCTGTTATAATTATTCACTGAATTGCGTACACAGACCAGGACCCTTGTATAAGCATTGTATAGAAGCGAGTAGCGGAAAAAGAAATGAGTCAGCAGTTTATTTTCGTGGTATTTACTGTCTGCAGTAATATCAAGACTGAAGTGGTTTGGTCACGTGAAGAGGATGGCAGTTAACAGAACTGCAAGGAAGGAATTCGATAGAAAAGTAGAAGGAAGACGACCCATGGGAATCTAAATGGATAGATTTAGTTAAGAACGATGTACTGCTGAGAGGTCATGATTGGGACAATTTGGTGGAGGAGGAATGGTACAAGGACAGGATGAGATGAAGAAGGCTCATATACACCACTCGGGAAACTGGAGATGGTTTAGGATGATAATGACGATCAATATAATCGTGGTGAAATATTCGACTTATCCATTTAACCCATTCCAGTCTGGGCCTTAATATCCCTAACAAACCTTCTGGACTGGGCATTTTTAAGGATATTTAAAACATTATATCTCTGTACCTGTAGGAGATATTTGCACGATTCTTTTTTCTTTGTGCTTGTGTGAGCATCTAGTTTTGAAAAATGCTTTTTGTATTATGTCAACCATCACTTAAGATTTTAAAATTGTTTATATATTATACCATGTTTTGCGAATGGAAAAAAAAGATCTGACGGATAACTAAGCAAGAACAGTTTTCTGAAATACTGTTATGTTTACCCTATTTTGCTAATAGAAAATGTGCATTGCAATTACAAAACAACAATAATGAGAACGATATAAAAATAATAATTTTTCTATAATAATAGCAATAATTACAATAATGAAAATGGGAGCTCTTATGAAATTTTAATTTAATTGATAAATTTTGTCAAAAGTTACTCAAATGTAAAAATATTGTTCCATTTACCACAAAAGACTTCCGAGAAAGAGAAAATACAGTCTTCTAAACAGACAACTTTACTAATATGCAGACAATCTTACATATTCACGCAAATTTGAAATACACGAGAACATGCGCTAGGCCGTAAAACGAACACAATCATAATGAAATATAAGAAATTGTTTCGAATTTATACACCAATAATATGTTCATTTGCGCATAAACTCATAATATATCAGAAAATATCGGAAATATCACTTTCGTCAAGCACATGTTTGTCACGAGAAGCCATGTCTTAGAGCTCACTGAGTGACAACATCTACTGATGCATGTTGATCGAAAATACCATAAATTCTCTGAGGTAGACATATAATAAATACTGCTATCTGCTTAAATACTCTCGTAACTAATACATGAAGAAATACGATGTAACCACCGGAATGTGTGCATAGCTTGTTCTCGATTATTTTTAGTGAATTGTCAAACCTTATGCTTGCAGTTAGACCGGAAAGAGTTAACATTCAACACACACTGAAAGAACGGATGATAACGTTGAGGATCTTCATGATATTTTAAACATAAAAGATATACACCATTCAGAGGTTATGGAGGCTAGACATCTTCGTAAAGTAAAACACTTTAAAGAGACGGAATGACAATGAATAACTATAAAAAATTATGGTTGGGTGTATTTTTATGTAATGATGTGTTACTGCTTAATAGATTTTTAAAATTGCAAGTTTATTATACATTATCTGCCCCTACAAAGATCTTTCTCAAATTTGAGTATAAAAAGGGATATATTCCTTGACATAAAAAATGGTATAACTTGAAAACCGTACGTACGCAGAAATATGATGTATAAATGCCTAATAGAAACTGTTTTGATCAAACCTTTCGTTCAGCTACAAAACAGGTTTTCCTTTCTACTGAAAAGTAAGGATTTTGGAATGTGTACCCTTTTCAACTCGCCGATTCAATTACAATTGCTTACGTTTTCCGTACTATCCCACTTAAGAGCTCTTGATCTTTTCTTAAGTTTCACTATTTCTTTCATGGCATTCATTACACAAGCAAGCTGAAGAAATATTGATATCAATGTAAGCCAATTTCCAGCTGACTCACTTTGAGTTGCCACTGCCTTTTTGATATGCCGTGCTACTGTGCACCTTTCCGGAAAGTTTTGCTCGTAGATAATCAGCAGAAGCGATCATAAAGGTGGTGAACGTGCGAAATACGTCAGTGAACTGCAGGAAGAGATTCCTACGATTTGGAACGAGTGTATACGTGCTGTATAGTAATACAGTGCGTATACCACGTTTATTAGTAAGAAAAATATGCAACGCTTATACGTGGTTTATTCACTGTATAACTATACAGGTGTTAAACAACTGTATAAGGACTTTTTATTAGTAAGACGGCGAATGGATGTCTGATGGTGATCACGCGTTAACACCAACCGGATGAGTGAAGAGGCCTGAAATGGTACTAATAAGCAGCTGTATCAAGACCGAATGGGCGCGCATTCCCAACGATCTAGTGTCCAAAAGCTTTAAGAAATGTGGAATTTCAATTTCAGTGGACAGTAGTGAGGACGACTATTTGTGGAAAGATGCCAGCAATGAAAGTTCCTATGGTGAAACTTCAGATGACGACTGTGAATTGTGAATGATCTGAGTATTGGACCGATTTTATTTACGATTTTTGTGATGATTTTATCAACTGTAAGCTGTTTGAATTTATATTTGTGGTATATTTGAAGAAAATTAAATAGGTATGTAAGTTACTTGCTTTTTATTTTTTTCCATATTTTGCCATCTCAAATTTAGGGTGTGGGTCTCATTCGGTGGCAGGTGGTATTCGGGATTATACGGTATATTCATTTATTTTTTAAGTATTATCTTTCCTTACAAATTCCAGTCTACCACATCTTCAAGGACTCGGAAGTAATAATTAAATTTAACCCTTCTGCACTCAGCCCATCTACTGGGGTCTGCTTGAAGCAGCTCAGACTAATTTTTGTGATTTTGCAACCAAATGACAAAAAATCAATACAGACAATTTACCACATATTAAAATAAAATAAATCACACTTATATATGAAAGTATGACCATGTTAGAAATTAATGTACCTTCAATGTATTATTATAGGTATCACAGAAAAAATATTAAACTTAGAAAATAATTTTTGCAAAAATAAAAACTGGTTTTCAACGACAGAAGTACCACACATTATTTCATCAGATTTCTTGAATGTTAAACCTGTAAGAAAATATTTAATTCTGAATAATTTGATACGGATTATTTGGTTTTAAATGGTCCACCTATTCAATACAAACATATGTGAATGCAAAAATATCTTAGTGTTGTCCGTTATATCCTCATTTTTTAATTCGTACTGGTTTCGTACTTCAGTTGTCACAATTATTGGTACATAAAAACATTAAACACCTGAATCCATCTAAAAACATAAACACACATAAAAACACTTTAGAAACCACTCCAAAAAATCTGTGTAGTGATCTTGACAGTGACGAGCAGATTGACAGTCATAATTGCCAACTATAACAGTCTTGATTTAACATCGGTACATATAACACCTGTCCTTGAATGAAGCTAAAATTGAGGTGTGGGACCATGAATGAGGGGGACATCCGTAAAATATATCCTTACAAGCCAATAAAACTGTTGAGACAGATTGCCAATGGATCGTGTATTTGAAACCAGAAACGATGTCTGGAAAAGAACCCTATAATTGATTAATCAATGAGAGCAAAGAAACAACCGGAGAAGAAGAAAATATATAATGTAAGACTTACCCCCTCCCCTCAACCAGTAGCTTCAAGGGAACTTTCACCACACAGCAGCTCCTAGCAACTGGTTACCCGGTCGAGCTTGGAGAGCCGGATGTGAGAGGGGTGATGAAGGGGAAGCGGTGAGAGGTAGGAGATCCAGTGCGGAGCTGGTGGGGGCAGCTTGTACACTGTTATGATCCAGACTTTGTTTTGTATATTCCAGTATCGAAATATCAAACAGGATGTTAGGCTTCTCTGTAATTTCATTTAGGTTACATATTTTGAATTAAAATATTGTTCTACATGAATGTAATATTTCTCCGAAATATGTATTGCGCCTTTTCCCATGGTTCTCAGAATATTCATATCTAGCTCGATTGTGGTAAACTGATGATCTGCATCCCCCATATGTCGGGCTATGGCCAAAAAACAATTATATTTTGAGGTGTTTGTCCACGTCTCTTTTGCTACTGTTTCCATTGTCGACGCTGATCTATCACTATAATTATCTTATTGTGTGTCCCTATCTTTTTATAGATGACTTGATTTGTCATTCATTTGTTTGTTTCCATTACTTTACATTAAATCAATTTAACTTCTTACACAAACTATATACATGTATAACAACACCAACAACAACAACAACAACAACAACAACAACAACAATAATAATAATAATAATAATAATAATAATGGTGTGTGGCCTCCAGAAAAGCCTGGTGCAGGTATATTGATATAACGCCCATGAGCGACCAGCGCGCCTGTTAGAATGGGGCCCTACTAAGGATGAAATCTAATGTTGAAAACAGCACAAATCCAGTAACTAAGCCAGAGGGGCTAACGAATGAATGTTCAAATCCCCAACCTGGACAGAAATCGAACCTAGGACACCTTGAACGAAAGGCCAGCATACAAACCAGTTAGTCATGGAGCTGGACGATATACAGTATATTGTAATCTAGTATTTCTGATACATGGAACTTCATTCTGAACTTCATACAGATATGCAGAAGAAAATTTGTAACAGAACGATCAACCCTGGTAGAGAGATTCTGACTTACAAATGCCTAACAAAACTCACTTCTTAAAAAAACTAGCATTAATTCAAGAAAACATTTTCACTTGCCTGGACAAAGTTGATAGCATTTGTACCACCTTCCTCTTCTTGTACAAGAGCTTTACCCTGTTCTCTAAGATACTGACTTACACAATCTGCCATAGTTTTCAGTCCATCGGACACTCTACTGAACAATTTATACATACATGCCAGATCCTCAGTTTTCTGATTTTTCAACATATGGACCACGCCAGAGTTCTCCATCTGTAATTCATAATTTACACATACATAATACATATAGTGAACTGTAATAATTTCCAAGAATTATCACCTAACATAAAACAAATAGTACAAGTAACAATATGTGCAGATGGAAACCATGATCAACTCACACATGAGAGAACTCGCTAAAGGTTCATTTCACGTAATAGCTCCTGAAAATTTATTTTATGTATTCGTGGACACAATAAAAATCAATAAAGAAATAACTTCTATTTTTGGAGAAAGTGATGAATGGGAGGAGGAGGAGGAGGAGGAGGAGGAAAAGAAGAGTTGAAGAGCATGTGTGAGGGTTTATTATCCCTCTGTACAGTCCAAAATGTACATGGCATGCAATTTACATGTCGTAATACATATAGTCAGTAATGATAACATGAACGCTCTGCATAAGCAGTAACGTATCAGGAAGAAGTAGTAATGATAACTGTGCTACTTCCTACTCCTCCTCCTCTATAAATTTGATGGACTACAGATATCCAGCAAGAGTATTGAAATATGTGGCAGCTAATAATGTACCTAACTGCATTAATTTCACATAGAAGACAAATTGCAATGGTGATATTATTTAAAAGCCTCCAAGCAAACAACAGTGAATGAAGATTTGCAGTATATCCTTGTAGTTCTTTGTCATTATTCTTTTATTCCCATTCTATTGATATTTCTGCCCACACAAATATCATTGTGATTTTCTTTTGTATGTATTACTTTTGTTTTGTTCCGCATTAATACATCAAAGCTTTTTAGTGACACAAGGATGGAAAAAGGCTAGGATTAGGAAGGTAGCAGCCATGGCCTTATTTAAGATTCAACAACTACATTTGCCTGATGTGATAATGGGAAACAATGGAAAACCATCTTTAGGGCTGCCAACAGTGGGTTTAAAACTCATCCTTTCCCAAATGCAAGCTCAAAACTACGTGACCCAAACTGCGTAGCCAACTCACTCGGTATGTGAGTATTATTATCCTCCTTCCTATCACATAATGGCATGTGGTCCCCAAAAAGGCCAGGTGCAGGACTTTCAAGTTGAGGCCTTATAGGTGACCTGCATGTCTGTGAGAATGGGGCCCTACCTAAGATGCTGAAGACAGCACTAACACCCAGCCCCCAAGCTGTAGGAATTATCCAGTCAGAAATTGAACTCAGGTCCCCTTGGACCAAGGGCCACTATGCTAACCATTTAGCCATGGAGTTGGACCCTATCACTGATTGTATATAATCATTCAAAAGTATAACAGAGATGATCTTCAAATTATGTCAACACGAATTCTCCTTAAAGAAAAATACTCCTCTCAATTGTTTTTTCTTCACTTCACTGGATTGTTATTGAAAGTCCTCGAGGGATTATTCTGAAAGTAATATTTAGAAACCTCGCTAACAAAGCACATGCCCACTTGTTGTATCAGCAGTTATCTCCATCCTCATCCTTATAGTACTGTCTGGAAACAAATCAATTTCACCTTAAACTTCCCGCTGACCTACAAAGCTTAGGTTTAATGAATTTATGAGAAGCAAACTTGCAGTATTTAACAAAATACATAACTCCTTTTTCATTCTAATGATAATTTTCCTTTTATTCTATTAGTGCATTTCTAGATTTTTCATACAGTAATTAACAGCAAATCATTCGTGAAAAGGCTGATGAGGGCACTATTTCACCTATTTCCTTTAATAGTCAGTCCTCTATTATGTTACTTTTCCTTTCATTTCTATATCCCTTCTAAACAATATTAAAAAGCAAGGAAAAAAAAAAAATGTTTTTTAAAATACTATTTCGAAATATTTATACTGTAACTGCAAAATGAGATTCAATGTAAAAGCATCTTACTTCTCTTTAAGGTTATAACTAGTCAAAGGAAAAGCTATATCTTGTGATTCAAACTTGAACAAAACACCCAAAGCCCTTAAATAGTTCTCATGTATATATGACTTTCAAAATGAGGAAAGTTTTAATTTTCACACGTGATAAACACTGGTATCATTAAACAACTGGCTATCAGTTTATTCCTGCCTGAAGAACACAAAAAGTACAATGTGCTATCACAAAAGATTTTTACAATCTATACTAGTAAAATGTTTCCTTTAATTTTTTTCCGATCTTGGTTCTCATCTTTCATTTCCTGGATGGTATTAGTGACAACAAAGTTTGGCAGTCAACATATATTGACTTGAGGGATTTCACTCCAGGTCAATCAATCTTGCTCTCAAACTGCAGTGCCTACTTATATATTTTTGGTCTCCAATTTGTCCCAGAATTTAGCAAGCAAACCAATTCATGATTCAAATTACAATGCTACTAATATTTTATTCTCAATATTTCTGTCAAAAATATACAATAAGGAAGTCCTGAAATAACATGAAACAATGAATTAAGAACGGTTAAAATATACGGTAGTCATTTTAAGAAAGTCACTAATTTTTCAATTTAATAAGAAATGTATAGCAAAATTATACAATGGAATAGAGAATTTTGTGTTACTGAATGAACTGCTTGAAGCATGTAACAAAAATACAGAAAGGCTTTCCATAAAAACATACTATCCAAACTAAGTAGCCACTCACTACAGCAAGAAATCAGTGTACAACTATTATTAATTTTACTTTTAGTACAGATAGCAGAGGCTTGAATCTGGATCTGGTTTCCTTGAAGCCTAATGGCAGAGACACACTGTAGACCATCTGGAGTGGGCTTGCCCTGGATGTCTGTGCCACAGGTCGATACTGACAGGAGGCAACCACCAATACTTAAGCACAAGCACGGATACCCAGTGCAACCCGTAGAACAAATATCTAGGGCAAACACACTCCAGATGGTCTACGGAGTATGCCTACGCCATTAGGCGTCAAAGAAACCACCTTTTCCCTTACTAAACATAAATTTCATAACGGAGCTGATTTGAAAATTCTTAATAAATTTCCTCAATAAGAATACAATATATACCACTGTTGACTGCAATCATTGGCTTTTACAATCTTCCTACTCAATTTAGCCTTAGACCCTAGTTCCATTATTAGCAAAATTAATTCTATAGCCGCTACAGGCCATACAATTAATCAAGGTTGACTTATTAAACACTTTCCTTTAACTCCTTAGGAGTAGAGGAATGAAAAAAAGGAGTGGAGCACCGCTTTGTTCTAATCAAAGCTACACCTTTGATTTCACTCTGGCTTTTACCCTGTTGATGTCCTTTTACTTCTTCTATCTACCATCACGTCATTCTGGGCTTGTTCTCCCTCCTCTTTCTTTGTAGGTAACAATCAGGTGCCTCCTTTGCTATAGTCTGCATTTACTGAAAGTATTCAATGAAAATTCACAACATTTCTACAGTGTTGAATTATTTTCATGGCACGGACGGGTGTAGCAAAGTAAAAAAGAAAAAAAAAATTGCTGGGCTTAGTGGCTCAAATGGTTCAGGCGCTGGCCTTCTGACCCCAACCTGACAGGTTCAATCCTGGCTCAGTCCGGTGGTATTTGAAGGTGCTCAAATACGTCAGCCTCATGTCAATAGATTTACTGGCACGTAAAAGAACTCCTGCGGGACAAAATTCCGACACCTCGGCATCTCCGAAAACTGTTAAAGTAGTTTAGTGGGGCATAAAGCAAATAATATTATTATTTAAAGTGAAAAAAGGAAGAGAACCGTATGTTCCCCTCATGTGGTTCCTTTCCTCTTGTTTCATTTCACCAAAACACCATCATTAAGAAATTAATACTCAAATACGTCAGCCTCGTGTCGGTAGATTTAGTGACACACAAAAGAACTACTGCGGAACAAAATTCCGGCACCTTGGTGTCTCCAAAAACCGTAAAAGTAGTAAGTTGGATGTAAAGCAAATAACATTTGAAAATTTAATCTAAAATTTGTTGAAATGGTGGCTATGTTAACATGTGATTCAAATGCTTTGAAACTTCAGTTCAAAACATTAGTTACTACTAAATACTGTCAAAAACTTAATATTCTACAGTAAATATTTCTGCAAACTCTACAACAAAAACAAGCAAACTTTAACAAGCATGGCATAATTTCTGATCCAATCACAACTATACAAGCAGTTTCAGAACAGCAAAAAAGCAAATACAGGTTCTTCATGTTTTATATACACAGCAATCCTCCCTAGCATTATCAAGATTCCTACTCCTTCTGATAAAACGTACTCTCATGGAGTCCTACCTTCGCGGCCGAAGTTCTTTAAAGGTAACAATGGAATGTCTTCCTCGTGGCACTTCACACTGGCAGCAGTTTCCCAGGGAGGTGTACTCTCAGCTCTCCTTTCCTCGATCTATATCAATGACATACAACCCTCAATGATGGGTTTTAAGAATTACCATGAAACTCCTTAAAGTTGGTCAGTCATCTCGTTGGTCAGTCAAGCGACTGAGGTACCTGGTCCAAACAGGCTCAGCATTTAATTCATTTTGTTTTAATCTTTAAATCAAAATATTTCTCTTCAAATACTGTACCACCCAATCTAAAACTAATTCACCTTTTGTTAAACTAACATGTTTTAATAATGCACAGTAGTACACTCTCCAAATCAACTTGTCATTCAACGACCCAGTAATTCAACTGCCACTGTGAAGTTACTTCCACTAAAAATTTTATTTAAGGCCAATTCAAGTAGTACCTGCTGTAGCCTGCTTGTGAAGATTATAAAATACTGCAAGATGATAAAAGTGTTAATATGGAGTAAATGCACAATGTACAAAATAAAACACAAAAGGCAACTTCTGACTTAAAAACTGTAAAATAATACCCTGTTTTCTTTATAAGAACAAAACCCACAAAATAAAATTAAACCTTCCTTTCCGCTGCAAAATTCTTCCTTCCCATGAAACTCTCCTCTTCACTTATGAACTATTAAAATGGTAGCTGTGTATAAGTGCTCAGCAGTATTGAGACTAGAATGCCTGGATGCATACTCAGTCCAGTTTAAAAAGCACCAAACACAAAATTAAAAGCAAAGAGGTGAATGACCAACCAAGGTAGGATAATACTAAAAAGCTTCCAAAATAAAAAGGGTACAAAATAACTAACTACAAAATGTTGGAAAAAACAAATTGAATTCAATACAGTTAGCCAAACTAATATCAGAGCTTAAGCCTTCAAGATAAAATTTTAATAATATGTATGGCAACACGATGTACATAAGCTTATATCATGTTTATTATATGGGAGTTCCTGTCATCAGAGGGGCCATAGTATTCAGAGTGAACAAAAGAAATTACATGTTAAGCTGCCATTCCAACCGTCACATAACAGGAATAAAACTAAGGCAAGAATTTGGAATTTATAACATACTGCACCTACTGAAATTGTCTCAAGGAGCAGGGATTCAGAATTAGTTTTATATGTTAAATTTGACGTAATACTTTACTCTGCATTCCAGAAGACGAAGTGAAGTCCTCAGTCTCCAGTGGAGAAGAATATACTGGCACAATGATTTTTAACTACTGATTTATGAGTACGGTTGAACACATAATATTTAAAGTACTGATAGTGGGTTAAGAATATTACAGTAAAGCTTACCAATTCTGAATGTAATGATAGTAATCATTATTAGGTTGCCAACACATAGGAGACTCAACTGATCTTTCCCAAATACATCATGATCACATTGGTCACAAATAAGAAGCCAATCATCCTAACTGGGCACCTAATTCAGAAGTTACACATTAACATCTGGTAAACAGCCTTCGGTATGATACTGATCAGTCACATGAAGTAAAAGACGAAACAATACATTAGTGCACTTAAGGATTGCAGTGGTGTCAGAAGTTACTAAAACTGTTCTACTTCACACCAACACAGATAGGTCTTATAGTGGTGATGGGATGGGAGAAACCTAGGAGTGGGAAGGAAGCGGCCGTGGCCTTAATTAAGGTACAGCCCCAACATTTGCCTGGTGTGAAAATGGGAAACCACCGAAAACCATCTTCAGGGCTACCAACAGTGGGATTCAAACCCACCATCTCCCAGTTACAAGCTCACAGCTGCGCACCTCTGACCACGCGGCCAACTCACCTGGTGAAGTTACTAAAACGTGACCATACACTCAACAGCGATATTGTTTTAAGAGCAAGTACAGCTGGGCAACCATCTTCTATTAACACTAATCAAAAGGAAAATGAAAGAACTTTGAAGAATGAAGGTAAAAGTAAAAGAAAGGTAAGGGCCATAAACGGCATGAAAATGAAAGACTCCCAAGGCCTTACAAACCTAATACCATCAGGGTAGGAAAAGAACAAGAGTTAACCAATGGTAGGAAAGATGAAGGTGAGGAGCCTGACACAATTAGAAGAAATGCTAGACTCAACTAAGGGAACCATGGCTGCCAACCCATACTCCCTAGTCGAGAGCCCCTAGTACCCCTTTTAGTTGCCTTTTACGACAGGCAGGAGATACTGTGGATGTTACTCTACCAGACCATCCACAGAGGGGATACTCAACATTCTCATGCAAAGACAGTTACGGGCAGGGCCTATGAATATACGCATTTGTTATACTGCGCCCTGGGTAAACTACATAACATCTAGAGCCTGGATTTCTAAGCAAAAGAGTGCATGCTCTTTTCCACACTTCCAGACTTAACTATGTTTGATAGTGTTTATAAATGCTTATTCTGCAGGAAAACTGTTTTGATTGCCTTTTTTTATGATTTGCAATTCAAATACAATAATTTACTCAAAACTACCATTTTAAAAGTGCATATTTCACTCCTAGCCATCATTTGTCAGTGATTCCCTTTTCTTTTCAGCTAATAAAAAGGTAACTTCAGTTGAATGTGTAAGAAAATCAAAACTAGGATATGAGTGTAATGGAAGAGGTCATGAAACAATATTGCATAGTTGAAATTAGGAGAGAATCTTGAGATTCTTCACTGAGCTGCTTCTGTGATTAAGTAGTCCAATCAGGTATCGGAATGTTGCCACATGCTTGGTGAATCCCCGACTTCCAAGCTATTAGCTCATCCATTTAAAGTGTGTTAGAGAAGACATCTGATTACAGGCGTCATACACGCCGCCAGAGGTCCCATTTTGAACCGAGAACATCGTTTAGCATCCTGGGGAAAACGCAGCATCTGCCTCATTTTCATGTAAAAACTTACTATAGAATACTTAGTAAACCAACTCCAGCCACAATTTCGTAAGTTAGAGAAGACGCATTTTACCATGTAAAAACAGAGTTTGAAGTTCCTTCTAAGTTCTCTTTAGATTTATAATTTGTTACGTCTTGAGACTGGTTAAGCTATTTTAACGACCGATCCTTTTCAATCAGCGGTAAAACAAAATGTTTTTGATTTAAGTTCTTAACACTTGCACCATTTACTTCAAGACTCTGTGAATGTTCATGAAGAAGACTTTCATACAAATATTCCCATATAAAAGAAATATGGTGCAAGACTTTTAGGATAGTGATATATAAGTTATTGTCCTCGGCTCATTGTTTATCTAGTCACATATCATTCAGACTTTTTAAGATTGAGTGAACTCTTGTTAAGAGGACATTTACACAAAACTTGAAGATAATTGGTGCTATTTTTTTAGAAGAGAGTACTTTTAGGTTAATGTTACAAGTTAATGTTCAGGGCTCATGTTTTTAATTAAGTCATTCCTTCTATCATTTATAAGATTTGTGTACACTCTTATGCATCGTTTTTGCAACCTTAAATTGTCATTGTATGTTTTTCTAATTTTGTGGCTGAAGATGATGCACACCAGCATTGAAACCGGGCCCATGAATAATAAAATGTTAATAATTCATTTTATAACATTATATTGTATTGAATAGGTGGACACCACTTTTTTGTTCCCATTAGATTCTCGGTTCAGTACGGATTTAATATGAAGTTTTAAAACTTAAATGCGCTTATACGTCTGGACAATGCTAGTAACACCAAGTTGTTGATATTAGTAGTGTGAAGGTGTCACTTGCAGGTCAGTGGGGTGTACATTCCAGCTGATTTGGAGGACTGATACATAACAGCACCTTTCGGCTACGAGAGGAAAGCAACAGGAAACAATTTCAAACTTCATTTCTCTAGTATGCATTTTCAGTTGCATCTGATATAGAAGATCTTCCAGCCAGTTTTCTGGTTATGGATTATACATACATATGATAGTTAATAACAATTTAGCCAAAGGACAGGTGAAAATGTTCTTGACCTATTCAGCTTTCTTTATTCCTTATTGTAAAACACCTGGGTACTAAAGCAGTATTAATAGCAATGGCTTGTTTTCTTCAATCTGGGATCCTTCAAGGAAAAAAGATGGTGGTTTGAATCCAAACATGCCACAGCATCTTTTGAAATTTCTGTCTCCATGGCATAGCTGGAATTTAGGGGTCACCAAGGATTTATCCTCTCTTATTGGGGTCCTGGCTAATAAAATAAGTTCATATCCTCGAGGTGATGCAGTTCTATTCAGGTGGTGGTTGTAGTGATAGTGGTGGTGATTACTGTTTTAAAAGGAAGTACAACTAGGCAACCATCATCTATACAACACTAATCAGAGAGGAAAAATGAAGGTATCCAACACTTCAAAAAATGAAGGTATCGGCCAAAGAAAGACAAGGGCCTCAAAGGGCGTGAAAATGAAAGACTCCCTAAGCCTCGATACCTAATACTGTCAGGGTAGGAAAAGAACAAGAGTTGATCAAGGGAGGTCGGATACTATGGATGAAAGTGAGGAGTCTGGCACAAGTAAGTGGAAGCAATGTCAGGACTCAGCTAAGGGCCCCGTGGTCGCCAAACCAGACTCCCAAGTGAAGAGCTCCTGGGGCCCCTTTTAGTCACCTCTTATGACAGGTAGGGGATACTGTGGGTGTTACTCTACTGCCCCCACCCACAGGGGGATTCTATACAGGCACACTCCCAAAGCAGGTGAGCAGCATGTACATTTGTAACCACATAGATCTACCAGCCTCCTGCCAATCTTAAATCTCTGGCAGTACCAGGCATACCAGGACAACAACTAATAGCTCTAACCATTACACTATGGAGGTAGACAGCAGACAAAATCAATTACAAATCACTACTTTTTTTTATGTGTCCCCTTAGGGGTTATCTGCTATGGGATGGAGTAGAATGAACAGCCAGTGACTCAATGCTGAGCATCGAACGGTAGTAAATAATCTGACTCTCTAAAAGGATCAGCGGCTTCTAACAGAGGAGCTTGTTTAATTGGGTACTGGTCCTCCAGTGGAGAAAATGCTACCGAAATCCAGCAGGTAGGTTCTATTCTCCAGGACAGGGACTGTAAAAAGCCATCTGTTCTCCAGGTTAGGGGCAGTCTCATTGAATCCTGGCAGTATGAAGCGCCAAAGTACAGTAGGTCAGGAAAGAGCTAAGGAATACCTAAAAGTGATGCGCATTCCTTGTGTCTTCAGGGAAGTGCGAGAAGTCGAAGGAGGTCCATGAAACAATGCCCAACGCAGAAGCTCCCTGGATAAGAGTTGATGTTCCTTTAAGGGAAAGCAATTAGTGATCATTTGGTAAACACATGACCTAAGCTTAGACTAGCTTTGCTTCTACAGTAGAACCTCGAGGCATCGTTACCGGAACTGTTGTTTTCCTGTATCCATCGTTCAATTTATTCGGTCCCAAAAATGTTCCATATACACTAGCATCAGAAAGTTTAGACTCGCCCATGAATTTTCACTTACCATGAAAGACAGGGGCTATGTGTTGAAAACCAACATGGAAATACCTATGTTTTTAGAACTAACTAGTTTTATTACACATTTCACTAGATTTTCCTTTACAGTGATCATTCACAGGGAGCTAGAAACACAATCACAACATCTTATAAACAATGACACTGCCTGTTCATCAATGTGTTCACCCTATACTTTGATTACTGCTTTACAGATGCGTGGCATTCTAGGTGTTAATTTTTCCAAAGTCTCAGTATTTATACACCCCCAGGTTTCTAATAGACATTGCCACAACCCATCCACACTGCCTGGCGCCTTTTCTTTCACTTTCCTATCAAGTTCTTCCCACAAAAGTTCAATAGATGACAGATCGGGTGATTGAGGAGGCCAGACCATTTATTCCAATTTTCCTTCAGCTTGCTTCATTTCCAGATACTACTTGCACAAATACGAGGTGTCTTTAGGATCATTGTCCTGCTGTAGAAAAAAATCCTTCTCCAATCAGCTTCATTCCAGATGGCACGGCATTGTGAGAAAGGATACGGTGATATTGTTTCTTTTCCAGTACTCCATCTACTTTCACCAAACCACTAACCTGATTATTTCCAAAACATCCCCACACAATCACATTGCCTCCTCCCTGCTTCACAGACGGAAATATGCAAGATTCCATAACCCTTTTGCCGGAATGGCGACTAACGTATTGCCGACGATTGGAACCGAATTTTTCAAATTTAGATTCATCTGTCCAAAGCACCCTTTTCCATTGTTCAGAGGTCCAGGTAGCATGCATTTTGGCCCATTGCAGCCTTTTCTGCTTGCGTACAGTTTTCAACAATGGTTTCTGTGCGGCTACGCGACCAAACAATCGCGCCTCAAGCAGAAAATTTTTCACTTTTGTCACAGACACAGGTTGTTCTCTTGTTTTAATTATCTCTGAGCGAATATCTACCGCTGTACGCCTTCTGTCAAGCTTGCTGAGGATTACAATACGGTTATCTTCAATTTTAAAAGTCTTTCTTGGGCGTCTACTGCGTGGTCAATCCTCATGACTACCCGTTTCCTCTCTGCGTTTCACTGCTCTGCGAACGCTGCACTCTGAAAGTTTCAATTTTTCTGCAATTCTTTGGTTTGACCACACAATTTCTTTATAAGCAAAAGCCTTGGCTCTGTTTTCTTGGGTTATATTAGCCTTCTTCCCCATATTCGATTGTCTGATGTGTGTTGTTACCGTAGTTATGCCCAGATAACAACAATGTAGAAAATAAACAACTCAGAACAGAGATTAACATACAACAGCTCAGGATAACTTCTGTAGGCTAACTGTCAACTTCCAAGACAGCAAGGAAACAAGAAGGACAAGTAATCACATGACAGACGCATGTTTATTACCTGGGGAAGGGCGGGAAGTTATTCAGGTAGAAGCAGGCAGTAAGAGCTGGGGCCGATAAAGCTGCCAACTTCTTTGAAAAGATAAAGTAAAATCTCACAATAAGGCAGTGAAATAGCTTTATGAAAGTGCTGAAAGCATCCATACGAAGGGCACTAGGAAAGTTTTGCAATGTGAGTGAACGCTTTAGACTTTTTCAAAATAATTTCCACCACGCTCAATACACTTCTTCATACGTTGAAACCAGTCACTGAACCAACTCTGCCACTTTTCTTCGGTTACATTTTCACACTCTTGATCCCATGCTGCCAAAAACTCCTCGTCAGATGCAAAACACCATCCTTTCAGCTTCATCTTCACTTCTGGGAAGAGTGCAAAGTCACATGGGGCAAGATCAGGACTGTATGGAGGGTGATCAAGCACAGCCAACCCTGATCTGGCAAGAATACAAGATGGCGTCAGCGAAGGATGTAAGTGAAGATAGCTCCCGGTTCTCTTGCGAAATAATCGGGAATAAATGTGGTGTAAACAAGAAGCGAGTGAAGAATGGTATCCAGTGTGAAAAGTGTTTAATTTGGTACCATTTTGAGTGTATATGTAGTGCTGGTTTTGCTAAAAATGAAGATACTTGGACTTGTGTTAGCTGTGGCGAGAGCAATTTGAATAGCGGTAGCAAACCTAGGCCTACAACGGTCAACGAATCGCTGGCGTCTCATTACTTGGAGGATGGAGGTAATGATAATGTACTTGTAATTCTCTCTTTATTGCAACAGGATTTACAAGCATTAAAAGCGGAGAATGAGATTTTAAAGGAAAAGGTACGTTTACTGGAATCGAAAGTACCGTACCGGTACCAGTAAACACTCAGAACACAGGTGGCTCCGAGAATTCTAGCGCGTGGTGTCAAGTTGCTTCAGATTCTAGGAGGAAAAGTGTACAGTTTAATAAGGACAACTTTGTAACTGACACCAAAAATAGATTTTCAGCCCTGAGGGAAGTAAGCGATACGCAAGGTATCCGTATAGGAAGCAGTCAAACGTATAGCGCAAAATCCGTTACGGGAAGCGGCAAAGTTAGGCCTAAAATCCCACACAGTGCACCGGCGAAAGTGTCGAACATTCTTATATTTGGTGATAGCCAGGCGAGGGGAATTGCGGAGAAAATGGTCAATGAAGATATTGCAGCATCGGCAGTCATCTATCCTGGGGCCCCAATGAAGAAGGTATTGGAAAACACGGAGCAGGCGGCAAGAAATCTCGGAAGTCGTGATGCAGTAGTGATCATCGGCGGGATGAACGACGTAGCTCACAACGACGCTAAGAATGTTATTTTTGAACTTAAATGTACACTAGGTAAGCTGACTCACACTAACATCTTTGTAGTGAACGTGCCCCACAGGCATGATTTGATTAGAGACTCGTGTGTGAACATTGAAGTGGACAAAGTTAATACAGATATGGTTAAAATTTCTAAACATTTTCGTAATACACAGGTAATTGATAGCAGCAGTTTCGAGAGACACTGTTACACAAAGCATGGCCTTCATCTAAACAATTCAGGTAAACGAAAGATAGCAAATATTGTTCTAGATTTTATTAATCATAAGATATGTACTGTAAAAAAGGCAACTCCCTTGAGTTATAATACTGACCAGGAAAACTAGTAGAAAGAGCCAGCTGTACTTCAAGCTGGCTCAGCCAACTAGAAAATGAAACTCAGGAAATTGAGGAATTTCAAGTTACCCAATTGCAACAGTCAATTTTTAGGGAGGAAGGGGGTCTGAGATTGCTCTTGGTAAACTGTCAGAGTGTAGTAAATAAACAATTAAAATTCAGTACATTGATGGAATCTTATGAGACTGATGTGGTGATAGGAGTGGAATCGTGGTTGAGAGAAGGGGTGGGTAATAGAGAAGTATTTCCAGAAGGGTACACAGTCTATCGTAGAGACCGAGGAGATAAAAAGGGAGGGGGGGTGTTTATTCTGGTGAAGGAAACATATTGTTCACATGAATGGTTTACCGATGAAAGGGATGAAATATTAGGGATAAAATTAATTTGTGATAATATGAAGGAGGTGGTAATTATAGGAACATACAGGCCTGGAAGAGAGGAAAGAGACATGGAAATCTTTGAGAAAATAATAGATTATACTCATAAAACAATAATAATGATGTGGTAATAATTGGGGGAGATCTAAACTTGCCTGAGGTTGAATGGAATGGAGCTGCAAGTGAAGCCCATGAACAGAAACTGGCAAATAAGTTAATTTGGGAGGGAGAATTTACACAAGTAGTACAAGAACCGACTCGTCTCAATAACTTACTAGATGTATTCTTGGTTAAACCATGGGAAATTGTTGATAAAACTGAGGTAATTGAAGGAATAGGTGACCATAAGGCTGTAATAATGGATGTAGGACTGGTACCAAAAAGGCTTAATAAGAGGGTCACACAAGGCAAGAAATTGTACAGAAAAACTAAAGTTGATGAATTTGGGACTTACCTTAAATCACAATTCAGTTGTTGGATAAGTGAAGGGAGTAATGTGGATACACTTTGGGCTAAATTCAAAGGAATCGTTTGGGAAGGAGAGAGTACCTGTTAAGAAGGGTAAAATGACCTCAGACCCTGTTTATTATACAAGGGAAATAAGAAAATTAAAAAGAAAATGTAGAATAGTAAACAGGAAAATCAAAGAAGGTAGGGAGAGTAGAGAAAGTAGAAAACAGCTAATGAGGGAACTGAATAGAGTGAAAAAGGAAGCAAAAGAGATTTTTATATGAATGGCATTCTTCAAGAGCGTAATGACCACACAAGGAAATGGAAAAAGCTGTATTCATACATCAGGAATCAAAAAGGAAAAGGAATCCTAATTCCTACAATGGTGGGAGAAGGGGGTGAACACTATTTAACAGATACTGAGAAAGCAAACCTCTTTAGTAGGGAATTTAGAGATTCAGTAGATGATTATCAGGAGTTGGAAACCGAAACAGAAGTTACAGGACAGACACAGAGGGAAACAAGAAGCTTCTCGTTCACAAATGAAGATATTTTCAGAGAAATCCAACTGCTTCAGCAAGGAAAAGCAGCAGGAAGTGATCAAATTACTGGGGAGGTGATAAAGACAATGGGGTGGTACATAGTGCCTTATTTAAGATTTCTCTTTGACTATGTCATAAATAATAGTGTAATACCAAAGGAATGGAAGGAATCTATAATAATACCAATTTATAAAGGAAAGGGTGATAAAAGGAAACCAGAGAACTACAGACCAATCAGCCTGACCAGTATAGTTTGTAAAATACTGGAGAGTTTAATATCAAAGTACATCAGAGGGATATGTGATGATAAAAATTGGTTCACGAGGAGCCAAGAAATTTTCTTGTGAGGCACAACTGGTGGGATTTCAGCAGGACATATCAGATCAGTTAGATTCAGGAGGCCAGTTAGATTGCATAGCCATAGATCTTTCCAAAGCCTTTGATAGAGTGGAACATGGAATATTATTAAAGAAATTTGAGGGAATAGGATTGGACGTAAGGGTTACACGTTGGGTAAAAACATTTCTAAATTCAAGGGTTCAGAAAGTCAAAGTAGGAATTAACGTATCGCAGGAAGAGAAAGTTTGGAAGGGAATTGCACAGGGTAGTATAATCGGTCCGTTACTTTTCTTAATATACACAAATGATTTAGGGAACAATATAACATCAAAAATAAGATTGTATGCAGATGACATAATTCTTTATAGGGAAATACACAACATTGAGGATTGTTCAGAATTACAAAGGGACCTTGAGAGTATCCAACAATGGGTTGAAGAGAATAATATGAAGGTTAATGGAGGCAAATCAACTGTTACAACATTTACAAACAGGAGTTTTAAAACTGAATTTGAATATACTTTGGATGGGGTAGTTATCCCAAAAGATGGCAAGTGCAAATACTTAGGTGTAAGATTTGAAAGTAATTTGCACTGGAAGGGTCATGTGGATGACATTGTTGGGAAAGCATACAGATCGTTACATGTCATAATGAGGCTACTTAAAGGATGCAACAAAGAATTAAAAGAGAAAAGTTACTTAAGTATGGTTCGTCCATTATTGGAATATGCAAACAGTGTTTGGGATCCTCACCAAGAATACCTAATAAAAGAAATAGATAGTGTGCAGAGGAAAGCAGCAAGATTTGTACAGGGGATTTCAGGAGAAAGAGTAGTGTGTCAGAAATGTTAAAGAAACTAGGGTGGGAAACTTTAAGTAAGAGAAGGGAGAAAACTAGACTTATAGGTTTATATAGAGTCTGTACAGGAGAAGCAGCATGGGGAAATATCCGCGAGAGGCTTCAGTTGGAAAATAATTATATCGGCAGGACTGACCACAAATATAAAATTAGAAGGAATTTTAGCAGAAGCGATTGGGGTAAATTTTCATTCATTGGGAAGGGTGTGAAGGAGTGGAACAGTTTACCAGGGGTAGTGTTTGATCCTTTTCCAAAATCTGTACAGATATTCCAGAAGAGAATAAACAGCAACAGAGAAAATAAATGAAATGTTAGAGGGCATTCGACCAGTGCAGGTTAATGTAAATAAAAAATGTGTGTGAATAAATTAATTCCATCCCCTGGTCTAAGGAGTTTGGACAGCCAAAGTAGGGGACTGCCTGTAGGGGTGAACTACAGTGGGGACTTAGAGGGCCCTGGGACCGCTACGGTAGCTGTGAAGGCCCTTCAGGAACTCTGAAAAATGGTGGTAAAAGGGGCTCTGGTTAAGACGCAGCAGGTCGTTATGCTACTTAGGTTCCAGAATGGGTAAAGAAAAGAAAAAGTAAATAAATGCAATGTAAATTTTAATCTTATACCAGTTGTACAGTATCATTTGAAGTAATTCCACGTACTGTATATCAGATGACTGTATTTGTAAGTAGTACAGGAGATATAAGTAGAATTTTGTAAACAAGGTAAATTTATTAAGGATGAGCTGTGTGTTTAATAGAAAAAATTGTTAGCGTAAATTATATAATATTGTATTATAGGAAAATTTTATTCTCTTGTTAATTTAATATTTAGTGCTTGACAATAATGTATTTTAGTGTACCATTTGCCACCGAGGTAAACACCTCATTTGCAAATAAAGAGATTTTGATTTGATTTGAAAAAATCCATTGTTACATTAGCACGATGTGCTGGAGCATTGCTGTGATGCAAGAGCCAAGTGTAAAGCCGTGACATTGAACAGAGCTGCTTGAGAGCCTGGATGACCTGAGGCAGACAAGTCTCACTGTACCACTTCGCAGTAACTGTCCTTTGTGTTTCTAGCACAACCCGAGTCAGCATGCCCCGTTTAGTGGAGAATACTGCAATCATCCTTTTCTTCAATGACCTTGACTTTCGCACAGTCACACGAGTACCCTCATCTTCAAACAGCCACATCTTGTTCTGGGATTTTGTTGGAACGTCGTAATAATAAAGCCAAGTTTCTTCACCTGTAACGATGCTAATGACATTATGCAAAGTAACATTTTCAAACTGTTTTAGCATTTTTCGGCACCATTTCACTTGATGTGTCCTTTGTTCCTCTGAAAGTGAATGGGGTACCCAAAGGGAACAAACCTGTCTAACATGGAGATGGTCATGTAGAACTGAATGAATAGCTGGTGCAGGGATGTCGAGGGTCTCTTCCCCCTACCGATATGTCAACCACCTCTCTTGCTGCAATACTTTCCTCACAGCTTCAATGTTTTCCTCAGTCACTGATTCAGACGGTCGCTCAGAACGAGGATCGTCTTCAACCCTAAATTTTCTCCTCTGGAACTCTTTGTACCAGAGGAAAATTGTTGTCCGATGTGGACAGTCTTTCCCCAGCACAGGAGTCATTTCCTCCAGGCACTGGTCAACAGTTAATCCACGAGCAAAATCGTAGCGGATAATTGCGCGATATTCACCTTTAGAGCACACTGATATCTTAACTTGCTTTCAATCCCACTGCTTGGTAATAACTGGTGTGAAGGTCACGCCTTGCTGTCTTCTAGACTGGTTTTCACCTCCCTTTTCATCCCTCACCATAACAGGGGTGTCCAGCCAAGCGTTTTTGTGTATTGCAAAACTTTCCTAGTGTCCTTTGTACATAAGTAACATAACTAAAGCACCACTTATCACACAGAAAACAATCATTTAAGAAAATTATTAATTTTCATAGGTGAGTCTAAACTTTCTGATACTAGTGTAAGCCAATGTTAACTCCCCCCCCCCGCATTTATCATTCCTAGAACTATTGTTTTATTGCATCGATCATCAACAAATATTTGCCCTCAGGCACAATTTTCCCACATGGATTGATCGTATGTAAGAAAAAATACGCAAAAGTGCTTTGAATGTAAAGAGATACTCTAGCATATAATAGCGGAAGTGGCGTATCCTGGATTCGCATGCAACTAGTAAACATGCTGTAGCACAATGTACTGTAGATAGATAGATATGGTTTATTTTAACTGGCAAAGTTAGGGACACAGTGAAATACATAAATAACATAAAATAAAAATATTAGAATACTGAATAAATGAAAAAAAAAAAAAAAAAGAGACTGAAAAAATTACTATGCTACTGTGCTTTCCTACTGTACATAAAATATCTATTGTAATACACAATATAAATTAACATTTCACTTCCTAAGTATAATAATATAATACCTGCAAAAAAATTAACATAATGATTTTCATGAAGAGCTTTGGTGAGGGTTTTCAGCTTGCCAGTTTGTGTAAATGAATTTATGGTCCCTTGCCAGGGTTACGGCGAAGACTGGTAAATGACCAGAAGCCAGAAAATATCTTGAGGCAACCTCTAGGGCTAACAACCCTAGTTGTAAAAGGATGGGTCCCGTCCAAAGCAAAGTCAACTCAAGAAGCATGACGGCACAACGTTTCAAGAAACATACCCCAGGGGGTAAATCTTCGGATAAATCCCTCGTCGTGAACGCCACGGCGCACGAGTCTCGTTCGGATTCTGGGGGAGACTCAACATAATGCAAGAGACGAGTCGGAGCGTCTCGGTGTACGCCGAAGAGTCAAAAACTCACGCCAAAATCCAAAACCTTTCTAGCAACTTTCAACATAAATTCATTTACACAAACTGGCAAGCTGAAAACCCTCACCAAAGCTCTTCATGAAAATCAGATATCCATAATGGCCCTACAGGAAAAAAGGTACCCAGATGAAGAGATTTTTGAATCCGAAGGCTACCGATTTTTCAAGAGCAAAGCGCAAAGAGGAATCCTCAATGGAGATGTGATGCTTGGAACCGCGTTTGCTGTTAGAACCAAGATCCTTAAATCGGTTGCAAATTTTGAACCTGTGAATGACAGATTGTCTATACTCACAATTAAATGCACGAACAAAACCTATGCCCTAGTTAACGCACATGCTCCTACAAACGATAAGAACAAGTCTTATCCAGACGAAGTTGATAATTTCTGGGATCTACTGGATGAAAAATTAAACAAAATCCCCAAACACCATGTCAAGCTTCTTTTGGGTGACTTCAATGCCCAACTAGGTCGTGAACAGAAGTACAAGAAAGTTACAGAAAATTACCCTGCTCACAAAAGAACCAATCCCAACGCCAAATGACTGGTGTCCATTTGCGAAAATCACAACCTGCAGGTCATGTCGACCCACTTTCGCCATCTACCCAGAAAGCAAATGACTTGGCGTTCTCCCGTCCAAACTCTCAGAGAGTTCCAGATAGATCATGTTGCAATCTCCAGGAGAAACAGCCCTGAGATTATGAATGTCAAGGTAAAGAAAGGCATCAATGTGGCCTCAGATCACTATATGTCTCTTATCAAATTCAAACCAATTCCCGCAAACACAAGGAAGACAACCAAACAGATCACACGCTTCGACAATGATAAACTTCGGCAAAGGGTCGAGGAGTTCCAGGAGAAGGCTAGACCAAATGATTGTGACTTTAACAACACCAAAAGTCTCCTTGTTGAGGCCGCCAAAGACGTTGCAGAAATCAAGAGAAGCAAAAAGGATGCCTGGTAGAATGGTACCTGCGAATCAGTCCTCAAAGAAAGACTCAATGCGTGGAAACAGTATAACTCTACGAAATCAGAAAATGATTGGGAAACCTACAAAACCCAACATGCCCAAGCAGCTAGGGTGTTCAGAACTGCGAAGCGTAAATACAAAAAATCTCTCATTGAAAAGATAGAACAAAACTTTAGAAAGAATGAAAGCAGAGAGTACTACAGAGCCTTCAAACGCAAACTCACTGGCTATAAACCACCATCTCTATGCTTTGAGCGAAGGGACGGCACACTGGCGACGTCAAATGAAGAAAACTGCAGCATTCTGGCAGACTACTTCAAGAATTAACTTAATTGCTCTAAACCACAAAGCCCCATTGAGACCAAGGAACCCTTACTCAGGTACCCAGATTCCAGACCACCCGACAGAGATGAAATCAGGCGCCACATTGCCCGTCTCAAAAATAACATAGCACCGGGGGAAGACTCAGTAGTAGCAGAACTATGGAAATATGCCCCAAAGGAATCACTTGATATCTTGCAAAAGCAAATAGAAGAAATTTGGAACAAGGAGACCCTACCCGAAGATTGGAAAATAGCTTTGATTCATCCATTACACAAAAAAGGCAGCATGAAGAACATCAACAACTACAGAGGAATATCTTTGCTACCCGTGACTTACAAAATTCTATCACTTGCCATCCTGGAGCGTTTGGAAGCACAAGTCGAACATCAAATAGGTGAATACCAAGGAGGGTTCAGAAAAGGTCGCTCGACAGCAGAACAGAACCAAAATCTCAAAACAATCATCAGATATTGTACACTAAGGTCCAAGCAGTATGTGTCTGTCTTTGTGGACTTCAAGAAAGCGTACGACTCCATTGACCGGGAAGTCCTTCTAAACATTTTAAATGAATTTGGAGTTGGTTTGAAACTGCTGGCATTAATTAAAGCCACCCTGACCAATACAAAATCCAAGGTGAAGTTCCACGGATGTCTCTCGCATTCCTTTGACATCAAAACAGGAGTTCGACAAGGTGATGGGCTATCCCCAATACTCTTGAACCGTGTTCTTCAGAAGATCATCAGATCCCGGCGGGTGAGATTCCAGGAAACCAACTACAGTCCATTAAGAATAGGAACCAAATCCAAGGGGATTGCAACAGACTGCTTAGCATTTGCCGATGAAATTGCTGTTCTCTCAAACGACATAGAAACCGCTACAGGTCAAGTAGAAATTTTAAAGGAAATTGCCGAACAAACTGGTCTGCAGATATCATTTGAGAAAACAGAAGTAATGACTAACATCAAAGAGGCTCCACCAAAACTCCATACAAAATACGGGGACATCACCCGAGTAGACAAATTTAAATACCTGGGTGAGATCATCATGAAAACTGGTCTGGACAAAGAAGCACTTCAGGAGCGAGTACGCAAACTGGAAATAGCCTACCAAACATCCCGCACAATCTACAACAAAAAATGCCAAGATACGTCACTATGAAAACAGTTCTGAAGCCAGTAGTTCTATATGCAGCCGAAACCCTGTCTCTAAATGCCAACAAAGGACTCCTTGAAGAACTGGAGAAAAAAGAACACAAAATTGTGAGAGGAATCTTGGGATCAAAGTACAGAAATGGAATCCATCAAAAGAGGTCCAACGAGGAAGTCTACAGCAAAATAGAGAAAATTACCGACACAATCAGAAAAAGACGTGCACGATTTTACGGTCATCTGAAAAGAATGGATGGAAGAAAGTTAACTACAGAAATCTTTCACTTTTTTGATTCAAACCCCAAAACCACAATTCCCTGGTTTAGAAATAGCAAAGAAGACCTGCAAATGCTACATATCTCACCTGAAGACGCCCTTAACAGAGATCTCTTCCGCAAGAAAATATTCTCGAACGGGCTAAACCGAGACGTGCAACCGAAGAGAAGACACGGTGCCCCTTGGACAGAGGAGCATAAGCAGGCCCACTCACAAAGAATGAGGGAAATTTGGGCTCAAAGAAGGCCAAGTCCAGTGTCAAATGCAACAAGACTTAATGTGGTCCTTGATGGCCACAGCGAATTATATAATAATAATAATAATAATAATAATAATAATAATAATATAGATAAACTTACTAATATTTACAATTAATTTGTAAAATTCCAGAAATATATCACATTGATGAATGTTACAGTTTTCGTGTTTTTACTGTGGGCGAAAAACATTACAAATTGGGGATTGGGACAAGGATAACTATGCAGGGAACCACACCTGAGTACTCTCTAACGCTACTGAATAACAACAACAACAACAACAACAAGAAAGGCCAGGATGAGAAGGAGAAGACGACGAAAAGTGTCGCACTACGAGCTTGATATTTTGAGCATCTACTTTTAAATCTTCTGTGGTTTGATATCCCTCCGACCTTCTGCGGAAGGACGTTTCATTCACGGCTATCCACAACAGTGAAGGAATTGTTGTAGATTGAAGATTTATGCCTAGGAATAGTGAGCAACGTCGAGCTCAACGCTCTGGTTTTTTTTATCACGGTGTTCAGAAATGCTATGATATCGTTCATACAGGTAAGATGTGGATTGAAAGGTAAGGATTCGGTGCAATGAAGTCAGGGTATTCAGCTTGCATCTGTCTTCAAGGCGTAGCCATCCAAGTTCGATGTAAGACTGGGTAACATGATCTGAAAATTTCAGATTACATGTAAATCTTACACAGGCATTCTGTACACGTTGTAGTTTACCTCAAAGCTCGGTTTTTGCGTCTTTGTAAACTACATCACAATAATCAAATATTGGAAGAACGAGGGTTTCAACTAGTTTCTTCTTTAAACTGGACGGGAAAGTAAATCTGATATTGTTTAATATGTGCACCATCACAAAACCCGTCTACTCACAGATATTGTCTGATCCGACCACGAGAGTTGCTGGTCAATGATTACTCCGAAATTTACGCTCTCACAAAAGGGCAAAGCTTGGTTTTGGGAGTCATACGTCAGGGATTGGACATGCGGTAATTACTGGAAATAAGTCTTGGGTGGGCAATTGCTATGGTTTGGGATTTTTTTGGGTTTAAAATAAGTCCATGCTGGGAAGACCATTCGCTTATGGTCTCTAGATCCATGTTAATTTGCTTGATTGCTTTCAAAACATCTGTTGGTTTTGCATGGATGTACAATTGTACGTCGTCAGTATAAATGTGACGTTTACAATGTGTCAGCTGTTTAGCTAAGTCGTTCATATAGACAGAAAATAGCAAGGGAGCTAAGTTTGACCCTTGTGGTACAACTGTTTTCACATATTGCCATGAAGAAAAGGGACCTTGATTGACGACACTTTGTTGACGTTCGTGTAAATAGGCTCCCATCCATCTTAGAGTACTGTAGAAGTGCCCTAGGTGATAAAGTCTGAATAGGAGCAACTCATGGTCTACAGAGTCAAATGCTTTGCTAAAGTCCAATAATACTAGAACTGTCAGTTTTTACTCATAAACAACCTGTCTTATATTGTCAGCCACACTTAGGGCCGGTATTATAATGAAGGTTTAACTGAAGATTGAGTTAAACTATAACTTGAGTTTAAAACCGATGTCGAGTCTTATAATGGCCGGCCTAAGTTAAACTGAGGTGAAGAAAATATACGATCTTGGTAGCAGTGACTTGCGAGAAAAGACGACTGTCGATAATGTTTTGCAGTGTCTTGCAAGAAGAGATGACTATCGATAATGTTTTGTTTACTTCTTGTAGGTAAAATGGCGGATAAAAACAATAAATGTTGTCCTAATTTTACTTGTAAGGCAATAGAATTGCTTGTGCAATTACTACAAAAATATTTATATAGTCCATGAAACAGTGGTCTTATGAATTCCTCTGAAATGTCCCATTGTAATAAAACATACTACCGAAGGCATAAAACACAATGCTGTTAGTAGCTGACTGAGAGGTTCTACAGCATGATTTCTGAAATAGAAGGAAGTAATTTTATTTTCTAAAATTTACACTTTTGATATTCAAACAGTTCAAAAAGGCATTGTTACATTGTTACCTTTACATTGAATGTTTTATTCTAGCACCGATTTGCTGAAAAAGGGTTATGACAGTCTGTTTTGTAAGCCTAAACCTATTTAAAAACTCTGTTTCATTCCATATATGAAAGTGATGTGCCCTTGCTCGAAAAACTCTTGGTGCACGTGGTCGTTCAATGATTTGAACCACTTCTTCATCATCGCTTCGTATTTGTTCAAACACCTCAAAAATATCTTCGAGATCCATTCGTTCTGCCATGTTGTAAGGTTATGTATTCTTAAACTTCAGTTTAAATGGTAGATGAGTGGCAGTAACATTAATCTCTAGTTAAACTTAAGATGCGTCGGAAACCTGACTAGTGTGGGTCTAGTATGTCATGTTCGTTGAGACAGTTTGTGATTTGATTATGCACAATGTGTTCGAGTCCCTAGGTTACTATAGACAGTATATTAATAGGTCTGTAGTCACCGTTTAGTCTAGGAGATTTTGTTTTCAGTAAAGGATGTACTGGGGCCATTTTCCAGACAGTTGGAAATACACTGTTTCGAAAGGAGAAATTGATAGCATTGATAATTTTCTTTAGCATTACAGTACACATTGTCCACCCCTGTGAATTTAGTTTTAATTCACGAGATAGCTGCTTTCACTTGCAGGGGTGAGAAATAATTAAAATAGAATTTGTCTCTGCCTACGGGTGGTGTGTTGTAATTTGCACTCGAAAGATTTTCTTTAGCTTCTTCATTTAATTGTACATGGGAGGATACGAAGTGATTATTCAATTCATCAAGAGAAATCTCCAAATAGTCTACCTTGTCCGGTTTATTTAGTCCAAATTGTCGGACTAACTTCCCTAATGTCTTACGTCAGGGTTTTTAAGGTCATGGGCATACCGTAGTGGAGCGTTTCTTACTGTATGAGCCGTTTTATTACATAGTCGTTTGTAACAGATATAGTTTTCCTCTGTCGGGTAATGTTTATATTTCCTATGAGCTGCATCCTGCTTAGCCATCATTGATCTAATATCATCATTTAGCCACGGGGAGAGTCTTTTACAGACGTGTGCTGTTCATAGAGGGGCATGTTTGTCAAAGATGTATCATCGTGTTATTGAAAGTGGTAACCATGTCGTCAATGTTAGTTTGAGTTAACTCCTGCCAAGGCATCAAAAAAGTGTCTTCCAAAAATTTTTCGTTGTCGGTACGGCTACAGTCTCTGTAAGTCACGAACTTAGGTTTACGTTTCGGGCATTGCAGTGTGTAGTACCGTAAGTAAATTCCAATTCCACCCACCCTCATTACACGTAAGTGAATTCCACCCTGCGATTCTCTTTGCAGAATTCCTTGGTGACGTCACTGCATAAATCCTCACATGATTTCATTTCAACAAGAAGATCCTTTTCTATAAACATCATTCCTAATGCAGAGAGACGACTCTGACTTATAAAGCTCGAGAAGACCGCTGTGGATTTCTGGATTTGAGCCACAGTCTTATCTTTGAACTGTTCAGAAGTGAACATTGCCTTCAATTCGGATTTAAGTCGTACTATATCAAAATATTTTCCATAGACTTTGATCAATTTACTGAAATGCTCTTTAGGAAAATCGCCAGAAAAAATAAAAATTTCTTACACTCAAGCATTTCACTGAAGGTCAAATCTTCTAATGAACAGAAATAATAATAATTTCGTGTAGCTATTTCTAGCCGGGTGCAGCCCTTGTAAAGCAGACCCTCCGATGAGGGTGGGCGGCATCTGCAATGTGTAGGAAATTGCGTGTTATTGTGGTGGAGGATAGTGTTATGTGTGGTGTGCGAGTTGCAGGGATGTTGGGGACAGCACAAACACCCAGCCCCCGAGCCATTGGAATTAACCAATGAAGGTTAAAATCCCCGACCCGGCCGGGAATCGAACCCGGGACCCTCTGAACCGAAGGCCAGTATGCTGACCATTCAGCCAACGAGTCGGACATGAACAGAAATGAACAGAAGTGATATTTTAACTGTGCTAGAACAATATCATGTATTTCCAGGGAAACTCTTCTATACTCATCTTTAACCATCTTCAACTGAAAATGAAGTTGTACTTTTTTTTTTTTGCACCGACACCGATAAGTCAGATGGCGACAATGGGACAGAAAGGGCCTAGGAATGGGAAGGAAGCGGCCGTGGCCTTAATTAAGGTACGGCTCCAGCATTTGCCTGGTGTGAAAATGGAAAACTATGGAAAGCCATCTTCACGGCTGCCAAGAGTGGGATTCGAACCCACTATCTCCCGGATGCGAGCTCACAGCTAACTGCACGGCTAACTCGCCCGGTCTTTCTTCTCTTTTTTTCCTTCTTTTTTTCTCTTTTCATTGGAGGATCAAATGTCTCTTCTGTTCTGTCCCAGACATTAGCAAATCCACTGTTTCACATTATTGACACTTTACGAGGGTTGAGTCATAAGTCATGGCAACTATTTTTTTCTCGCAAACAGGACACAGCATGGAAAATCTAAGATATACATTTGGAAATATAGGGCATGTACTTATGCAGTGTGCCTGAAGACAAATTCTGACTTCGGGAAATTCTCGTAGGAAAGTGACAGAACACAGGCCATTGGTAAACATTGTTTTATTATGGTATAGACAGCAAATACACAAGACTACGTACAAAGGACAGGTCTCCACTGGTTACAGACCTTTGAAATAATCACCCAAGGTTTCCACTGTGTGTTGCCAGTGGCGGGGCAGGCACTGAATATAATATTTGCTGCATGTGTATTGCTAACGTGTGACACCTCTCTCCAAAATGCTGTTACGATGTCCTCTTTGTTAGCAAATCGTTCTCCACATAATGGGTTCTTGACTTTAAGGATTAGATCATAGTCACACACCTAATGCTTCCCGCAGCTCTGCAAGGCATTGGCGTGCATTTCTGCCACGGAGAACTGCTATTTTAATATATGATCGTTGCTCTTGCTTGTTAATTTCCATTTTGTGATGCTCTCACTCACACACTGAACTTGGAGGCATGCTTAGACCCACACTGTTATTTACACACACCATCTAGTGGCATCATACGCACGTACATACCGTATGTTTCCAATTGCATATCTTAGATTTTCCATGTTGTCTCCTGTTCGCGAGAAAAAAAAAAAATAGTTGCCATGACTTATGACTCAACCTCCGTAGTTTCTAATGAATTCACTTCGCTGGTGCAAAATGCGATCTCTAGGGTCTTAGACTGAAGGCTGTTAGGCCTATATGTGACATCAGTCAATGAAAACATTTCATTAAAAATATTCGGAAGAAAATTGAAGTGAAATTCCATTAACTTTGCAAGAAACTCGCTTGCCTCATTGATTGTAACGTTATCCCAGTTCCCCGGTTCCTCCAAAATACTTTCATACAGCTCTTGGAGAGGAGCACAATATTCCACGATGGTCTGTACTCATCGGCTGGAATAGCTCCACCTTGCTGGAGCTAGCTCAGGAAACCTTTTCTTGAGGACACTGTCCAGCAGGTTAGTTTTCTTAGAAGAACTGCTAAAAAATGTTGCAAAGCCACTCATCGTTGCGAAGAATATACGACATTCTTTCGTGCATGACGTGGCTTGAGGAATAATTAAATCAAATTTGTGCACATAGCAGTAGGTGAATACAGCCTCAGGAACCACTTCTTTTAATTTAGCTTGCACACTATTCAGCTGACCTGAAAGCACCGCCGCTCCATCAAGTCTGCACAACTAATTTTTCATGGCAGTCAAAGTTATCCAGACACTCAATCGCAAGGTTCACCAATGCATTCGCTGTCCTATCAGCACATTGTAGGAAACAAGCAAACTTTCAACAACATGAACGTATCTGAGAGCCAAGCAGTTTACTGTAAGTGTCTGGATAGAACGTGCAAACGTAATTCTTGTTTTCTGTCTTTTTTTATTTTTTATTAGTTATATGTTAAATTTTCATCAAACGAACAGGTTGTAAAAGGTTTTTCAAAGACTCTTTCTTTCCTGCTTAATCCATTTACCCTCCAGGGTTGGCTTTTCCCTGGGACTCAGCGAAGGATCCCACCTCTACCGCCTTAAGGGCAGTGCCCTGGAGCGTGAGACATTTAGTCGGGGATACAACTCAGAAAGAGCAGTAGTACCGTGCCCAGGTGAGAAAAGGGGCCTTGTTGGGGGAAGGAAGCAGCCGTGGATTTAAGTTAGGTTCCATCCAGGCATTTTCTTGGAGGAGAAGTAGGAAAACACGGAGAACTACTTCAAGGATAGCTGAGATGGGAATCAAACTCAGTTGACCTCCCGAGGCTGAGTGGACCCCGTGCCAGTCCTCATATCTCTTTTCAAATTTCATGGCAAAGCCAGGAATCGAACCACCCGGGCCTCCGGGGGTAGCAGCTAATCACACTAACCACTACACCACAGAGGTAGGCCGTTTTAGACTCATCCATCGTTAATACATAAAACATCGAACACAAGGAATAGAACAGAAACAATACACAATTAATTAATTCACTGATCGACAAAAGACAATAAATGAACTCCCTTGTCAGCCGCTACTCAAGCACTGGAAGTAAATCAAGCCAGTGACAGTGGTTACTTTCATCACTTTGGGTTCTTGCTAGGGGGGTAATCTGTGGTTCCTGCTCAATGTAAGTTTGGACATGCCGACTTACTCCAAGTTGTTAACAGATGACAGAGGGTAACACATGGATGGTCATCAAATTTCAATTGCAGCGACATCACTCGGAGGGTTTCAAAACTACGTCTGCCACCGAATGCAATTTAAAGATTGAATGTGTTACATCCTTAACTTCTCCATTTGCTTTCTCTTTCTATCTACAGTGGATTAGATTGCGAGACTACACCAGCACCACACGTAGTGAAGCAAAGGAACAAGTGCAGTTGCATGGAAATTTTGTACTTCTGAGAGATGAAATGTCAATACTTGACTAGAAACAACCTCAAATCATACTTCAGACAGTTCTTTGCCCTATCATAACGCATGCAATGAATGCCTGACATGCAAGGAGAATACGCCCCTGAATAGCGGCAACCTGCTACACGAGAATGTACGAGCGATTATGAGTTGCTAGTCTTGAGCAAGGATCTCGTAGGCTGGAGTGCTGTGCGCAGGTTATTCAAGCGCAACATCACTAGGAGCCTCCTGGTGCCAACGCTTCTCCTCGACCCACTAACTGACCCCTAGAAGTATTCTTATTTAAAGAATGAAAACAGCACTGTAAAACGTGAATTTACCACCATTTTCTGGGTTGCTATTGGCTGGCTAGGGCTGTCAGCTTAGTTGAAAATGAGAAAATTGCACAGTTTAAAATAGCGACGGCGTGTGCCGGGTATGTTTTAATTAGTCACAGGGTTATTAATCGTGTCATAACTTGCGATGTGTGTGGGATGCTAGAAGCCTGTTGACCACTTTGTTGCCCCCCGTCCAGTAGTCTTGCTACAAGCCGGACCAATAATCTTTTCACCAGCCTGGTCTTGAAACTAATTCCTAAGTCGGCAGCATCTATTAGCTCACTGTGACATCGTCCGAAGCACGCCACATTTAATTTCTAACCTCTGTGACATCGTCCAAGCCGTGCCATGTGGGATCTCTAACCTACTATTCACAAAGGGTCTACAGAATCTTGACCAAAATACAGGTTATCGCCGTAATATCCACGTATATCAATGATTTGCAATAAGAGAACTGACCTTGAAGGTTTTCCATTTACTACAAATGTAAGAAAAAGTTAAACGAAACTGTGTAAAAGTCGCGCTTTTTATCTTCATCGCATATATCATGATTGCAAAATTTTGATAGCAAAATGTATAGTATGAGCAAGTCCGGCTCCATGGCTAAATGGTTAGCATGTGTTGGCCTTCAATTCAAGGTGTCACGATCGGGTCGGGGATTTTAATTTTCATTGGTTAATTCTGACAGTTCAGGGGCTGTGTGTGTGCGCCAACTTATGCATTAGGATTCATCTTAGGTAGAGTCGCATTTTCACAAGCACGTAGATCGCCTATCACACGACAACTCAGAAGATCTCCCCCCCCTGCTTCGGAGGCTACATGCCATCATCATCATTATTATTATTATTATTATTATTATTATTATTATTATTATTATATTTCTCTCTCGTTTTCCTTAACCTGATGGTTGGTGGGTAGCATGACTGTCCTCATCCAACGACCTTCTATCCCAAGCCAGCTGCTTGATTAGTTGATATGGACATCATCCTTTAATGCCATCGAGGAACCCTGCTCTTGGTCGTCCTCTTCTAGTCTTTCCTTCCAGTTTCCCTTCAAGCAGTGTGGTGCACCATGATGAATGCCGAAGTAAATGACCTACCCTAATATATCTTCTTTTCGTAATCATTTTCTCTAGACTGATGGTTTCTTCAGCTCTATTAAGAACTTCTTCATTTGTTAGCCTGTGAGTCCAGGGTATTCGTAACATTTGATGCCAGCACTACATTTCGAATGCATCAATTCTTTTCTTACCAGCCTTTAATAGAGTCCAGGTTTCAGAGCCATAGGTTGCAATGCTCCAATCTTACTGGTAGGGATATTGCCTTGGAGGTCAACAGGCTTCTTTCTTTATTGAAAGCTTCTTTAGCCTGGGCTGTTCGAGAATGGACGCCCTTTTCACACCTCCCATCAGATGCAATGATGCCTCCCAAATAACTGAACTGATTTACTTGAGCCAATTTTTCTCCTTCAAACTAGATATTAACATCCTGTTTACCATCTGGAGTACATTTCATTATCTTGGTTTTTGTTTTGTTAACATTCATGTTACATTTTAGTAATAGTAGGTCATTCAATTTCTTCAGTGAGGTCTCTATCCATTTCTCAGTTTCAGCTACGAGGGCAATATCATCCGGGAAACGTATTGTTTGGTATAGTTGGCCATTTATTTTTATTCCATGGGTGGAGGTGGCTGAAAACTCTTTCACTGCTTCTTCTGAATACACACTGAATAACAGAGGTGACAGACCACATCCTTGCCTTACTCCTTTTCTTATTTTCACGTTGATTTGCTCCTTTCCTATAAGCGCTGTCTGGTTCTTGTACAACTGATAAATGATTTTCCTATATCTGTGTTGTTTTTTTTTTTGCTAGATGCTAGTTGCTTACGTCGCACGGACACAGATAGGTCTTATGGCGATGATGGGACAGGAAAAGCCTAGGAATGGGAAGGAAGCGGCCGTGGCCTTAAGGTACAGCCCCAGCATTTGCCTGGTGTGAAAATGGGAAACCACGGAAAACCATTTTCAGGGCTCCCGACAGTGGGATTCGAACCCACTATCTCCCGGATGTGAGCTCACAGCTGCGCGCTCCTAACCGTACGGCCAACTCGCCCGGTCCTATATCTGTAGTTCGCTTTCAGACTTCTACGGGCTTTAAACATAATATTCCAGTTAACATTATCAAAATACTTTCTCTATATCAATGAAAGCAATTAGGATGTTCTTATTGATTATTAGGGCTTGTTCAATAATTGTTCTAAGGCTCAGAATTGCCTCCAAAGCCGGGTGCAGATCTTTCAAGTTGTCGCGTGATAGGCGAACTACGTGCTTATGAAAATGTGGCTCTACCTAAGATGAATCCTAATGCATAAGTCGTCGCACACACACAACCCCTGAACTGTCGGAATTAAACAACGGAAGTTAAAATCCCCGACCCAATCATGACACCTTGAATTATATTTACATGACGAAAAATGCCCAAATACAGTACCCTTATTTTATTATTTTGCTTTCCCCCATTTTATGTCACTGGATTTATTGTTTTCCCGCATCCATCGTCATTTCCCCACTCTCCCTTGAAAAACGATGCATCAAAGTTTTATTGTACTTACTTGTGCCAGTCTCTCGATCAATTTCAGTATAAGGATTCCAAGGTCTATGGAGCCTTCCACATTTCCCTACTTTAATGGCCCTTTCCTTGCTTAAGCAAATACTCTTCATTTTCTAAAATATATCTTCCTCCTCCAGCTCATTACAAACCCCTTGAAAAATACATGGAATGAATACAGGATAGCAAGAACTATTTAATACAACAATTTTACAAGTGACGAGCTTTAAAAGCTCCGTTTTAAGAACTCGTATTGACTTGAAAATCAAGTAGCGATATATTTAAGATTAAGTACTTAAATATTATATTTAGCAGGCCACCTGTTCAATAGATGTTATAAACATTTACACTATCTACTCTAGATGATTATGTCCCCTAGGGGAAGAAACATGTTCCAGTCGATGTATATAACATGTATTGAATAGGTGGACTGCTAAATATAATATTTAAGTAGTTATATATTTTGCTACATGATTTAAGACAACTATGTCTCACATTTTCCTTCTCAATTTTCTTACTAGCATTTTCTGAAATAGCAATGTGAGAATAATTAGTGCACTAGAATAAAGGTACTATAATTTGCCTCATTATGGAAGAAGAGAAATGAAATTGATACTAGGTAGGATTAAACTGAAAATTGTAACATGTTAACCATCCTGATTAAACAGTCAAAGAATCTGTTTAGAAATTGGGAACATTTTTGTTCATGCCCTGAGGACATCCTACACTTCTACTGCTATTACATAATAACTTATAAAAAAGTGCCTTATTTTATCTTTCATGTGTGATTGTCATGGTTCCGTTTTCATTTTCAGAACAAATACTCTCCATATATTTCAGATTTAAAATTTGTACCTTATTATTAAAATAATTAGACATGTCAGTATCAACCTATTTTCACTACAAAAAAACAGTAACCATCTAACATATCTTAAAACATGCATTACCTCCACGATGGTTTTCATATGCTTTTTTATTAATTCTTCTTCAACAACTTCCACAATTCTGGGTTCAGTTGACTCATCAAGGTAGTGTTTTGCACGTTCAGCCTCTTCATTAATACGAGCCTCTACTTTCTTAATGTAGACAGATGCACTGTTTTCTGCCAAAAATTTCTGACTTTCCAGCTGAAATAATACAGAAATGCATAAAACACCAAGAAATATTTCAGAATATATCAGCATATTTTGATCTTCCCAAATAGGTTAACTTGATTAAATTGAAAAATCTGACTGAAAAGAGTAGAAATGAAAATATAAGAACATATACAGAATAAAATCCTCCTACCTGGATAAAATATTTTTAAAAAATTGAAATTGGCGACAAAGAAAACAAGAGAAAAGGAACTATACAAATCAGAGACAAAGTTCGTGAAATAGTGGTATACATGAAGTATTTACAAAATAACTTAATGGAAAGTTTTAAACTAGATGCAGAAATCAGCAGAGGAACCACCAAGATTATATAGACTACAAAAAATCCATTTTAAAAATACTCCCTTCAGACCAATAGTTAGTGCAAAACATTCTCATATGTATGCTCTGGCTAAATATATGAGCAAATTGCTTTAGCCACATATAGGACATACTGAATCATACATCAGGGACACACTGTATTTCATTAATAAGTTGTCAACCATAACCCTTCAACCTTGGAGCCCTCGTTCATTAAAGTGCCGACTGACTCAGTCATGGCTCTTACTGAGCATCTGTTCCGTGAGGACATTACTAAGCTATTTCACCACTGCATGACTTGCAGCTATTTCTTGTGGGATGGGCAATTTTATGATCCTCTGCGACCACAATATAAAAACCATGTTTGACACTGTCACAAAAGTTGCAAGGGAGTGGATAATTTCTTTATGGAGCATTTTGAGGAGGAGGTTATTGCTTCGGCGCCTGTCAAACCGATGATTTGTTGGGGCCTGGACAGAAGGTCCTGAGAAAATTAACCTATTTCTAAACTATCTAAATCAGCAGCATCTTTCAATTAAATTCACAATGGAGATGGAGTCGAATGGATGCCTTCCTTTCTCAGATTTAGTAAGAAACCGGACAGCTCCTTAGGGCACACCGTCTATCGTAAGCTTACCCACACAAATCACTATCTCCATGCATATTCTCACCAGAATCCAGCACAAAAACAGGGCATCCTCACGACACTCAGCATGAGGGTAAAACGAATCTGAGAGCCATACATGGATACACTCCAAGTCATGTTCAAGGGTAATGGTTACAATGATGTACAGATTCATAGAGCCTTGCATCCCAGAGGGACGACTCAGCAAAACTCGCTGAATGAAGAAAGTAAAGGGAACTGCCTACCTTCCTTTCATCCACAATACCACAGATCAAAAAGCCTAGATCCTCCGCAAGCACAATATAAAAACCATGTTTGGCACTGTCACAAAAGTTACAAGGACAAACTGTCCCCACTACTACACCCTAGGGTGTATAAAATATTCTGTACTCGCGGTAAAATATACATTGGCCAAGCACGCCGGTTCACTGGTACTTGAATCAAGGAACACCAACGAAATATGCATCTCAAATAGCCAGACAAGTCAGCAAAAGATGAACACGCCCTAAGAACGCGTCATGATGTTGTGTTCCAAGATGATATAAATGTTGATTCCCATAGGGAACCTGAAATATTTGTCCCGAATGAGAACTCATTTCAGGTTCCCTGTGGGAATCAACATCTATATCATCTGATGGTCAGGCAGGCATCAATTTTTGGTAATGAGACAAAGTCTCTCCATAGTGCATTGGCACTGCCGGTAGCTCCAAGTAGCCTATACAGTGGCCTCTACGGTATGCACTAGTCATGCATCTTAGTGGGTGTGCTATTTACCAACTGATGAGCCCAACTTAGCATACTAGGGTGAAATGCTGGCAACCAGGAATGAGTTAGCTGGAAAATTTATAATGTCCAATATCAGACCATTATATTGGTGTTCCAAGATGTTCAAGCTCTTACCCATACTAAACACTACAGGTCTAGGATTACATGGGAAGCTGTAGAAATATGTAAAGATCATAATTTCAACAGGGGCACTGGATACCATTTAAGTAATAGTTGCCAGCCATTAATGATTGACGTAGGTAGTTCTCTTCCCCGCCCTTTCACTATTGTTATTTCTTCTCGGTGTTTTCCAAATTCGTACTCTCCTCATCACGAGGTGGTTCACTCTGCACACGGTAAGCCATCTAGTGACGAACGACAGTACCACTTACTACAGACCATCGGAAACCATTCTTAAATTCAAACCTTTATTATTTGAGAAGCCTTGCTCGTGAACAGACTAGATTTTCTTCTGAAGACACGGAGCGAAGTTCTCTGTGGATTGTAAAGAATTTCCCATTGTTTTCTAACACAGCAAAAGCTTAAAGACTTATTATTATGTCTACAATTACGGGCCATGCAAACATCAATCTAAATAAGAGGAGATAACTTGGGAATATACTGTACAACAGAGAAAAATCCCTGCAGGTTAAAGAAACAATGCTTAGGACACATATATGCAGCTCAGACCCAGCCAGGGGCCAAAACAAGACTAAAATTAAATACAAATTGCAGAAATGAAGGAGAGAGTAATGTAAACATTATGAAAATAATTTAAAGGTGGAAAAGTGAGGTAAAAATTGAGAAAACAATTTTGTTTGAACATATTAAGCAGATGGATGAAGAAAAAATGTCAAAACAAATGAAGGAAATACATACTCAAGGGAAAGAAGTCAAGAGTAACTGATGTAACCACAGAGGGATCAAAGTTAACAAAAGATGACACATTGATATATCTATGTCATTACTCTCAAGCGAAGCTACGACATATAAGGATGTCACTCACAGAATAAATACAGATAAGACTAAATAGAGCAGTATTTTTGGAATGTTATGTAAAAGAAGAATGACCAAAAGAACAAAAGGAAATGTATGTAAAACTGCTGTTCAACTAGCCACACTCTATGGCAATGAATGCAGGGAAGTTAAGAAAACGTATGAACAGAAAGTCCACAATGCTGAGATGCACATGCTGTTGGTCATGAGGAATCTCACTGTAAGATCAAATAAGGAACAGGCATGTGTTAGCAAATTTTGAGGTAGCACCCATCACAGAAAAGCTAAGAGAGACTGATTTTGTATGGTCATGTAGTACACTGCCCCGATCATATAAACAAAAAGTGCCTCGGAATTTTGAGGTGGTCATGATTTTTTTGTTTTAAGAGGAAGTACAACTAGGTATCCATCCTCTCTGAACAAATTACATCGAAACAAAAATGAAAATAAAATAAAAATATGTATTCAACAGAGGAATTTGAAAATAAATTTAACATAAAACAAAAATCATTTTATAAAACTTGAAAGGACACAATCACATCAAAAGGCAATGTAAGTTCTCTGAGGAACAGAACATGTGAAATTTAAATGCTCTTGATTAATGCACCATCACACATAAAAACAAATAATGAGATCAGCAGTATTCTTGTCATTGGCTAGTACGAGTTCCAGTGCCTCCTGCAGGCCAAGGTTCCGTCTTAGGCCAGAGAGATCGGTGAACTCTATGAGGATGTTAGCCACGGTGAATTTGGCACCATAAGAACACAATGAGGGGTCTTCTCTCTTTAGGAGGTAAAAGTGCGTAGATTTTCCATGACCTACACAAAATTATGGCCTCTCTCTCTGTGAAAGACAGAAAGAGGACTGCCACATGGTAGTTGTCTTATCAATTGCTCTCAGCTTGTTGCGAGTTTGGATAGTTAGCCACTCTGACTCCCAGGACGGCAAGTTTGTCCGATGTAGCTAAGAACAAATATCCCTAGCAGGTCTAGGTGCAGCTTGATCCACAAGTTCATTTCCTGCAATCCCAACATGGCTTGAAAGCCATGCGAAAGTGATTCTGGTACCAGCATTACATAACCTGGCTAGGTCATGAATGTGCTGCACCAGTGTGTGTTCTGGGAAACAGGTATCAATAGACTGCAGAAAGTGATTCTCTCATCACTCCGTGTAAACTGCAGAGCTTCTAACAGCTCTGCAGTATAAACACTACAAACACTAGGAAGTAACACCTTCATTGTAACATTATCGGAGAAGAAAGAGCATCAAAAATTTTCTCCTACCTTACAACCATCCTTACAACCATTCTTATGTTACGGACACTTCCTCTAAAACATTGGTACTTCATCAATATATGAATGTTTCATCTAAACAGTGTTATGTGGCTGAAGATGTTGATAACACACAAAACATGTACCACTTTTAACCAATAAGTTGCCTTAAGCAATTTAGTGTATCGACAAGGTGGAAAATAAAAAATACTTAGTTGTGAAACTGAACCATATGTCGCACTACTATAGTCCATTTGGGATAGAAACACAGCCTTATAAAAACATAGCAGCATGGCATGGTCAGACACCAAACGAAGTGCCGCTGAGAAACTTAAATGTATTAAGTCTCTTTATGCAGGCAACCTGATGAATAAAGGACTGCCGTGTTAGTTGCTTATCAAAATGGAGACCCAGGAACCCGCAGATGTCTACTGCTGAAAGGACACTGTTTCGCAAGCGGAGCTCTGGTTCAGGATGCATAAGCTAACGACAACAGAAATGAACAACTGAGGTCTTTGCATTGCTGAAAATCGAAAACCCTGTTGTAGGGCCCGCCTGTTGACTTGTTTATAGGTTGCTGTAGCTGTCTCTCAGCAACCGCCATCCTTCTGAAGCTGAAATGTAGAGCTAAATCATCTACATACAGCGATGAACGACAGAGGGCCCAGTTACGTGCTCACCATTCGAAAGGGTCCAGCAGTGAAACGAGTACTTGATTTTTTCAATTAATTCTGTTCTTTTTTATTTTTTATTATTTATTATTTATTTTTTTTGCTAGTGGCATTACGTCGCACCGACACAGATAGATCTTATGGCGACGATGGGACAGGGAAGGGCTAGGAGTGGGAAAGAAGCGGCCGTGGCCTTAATTAATGGGAAACCACGGAAAACCATTTTCAAGGCTGCGGACAGTGGGGTTCGAACCTACTATCTCCCGAATACTGGATACTGGCCGCACTTAAGCAACTGCAGCTATCGAGCTTGGTAATTAATTCTTTTAAGTAACTGCAATAGTCCTGAAACTCCCTGCAATGGATATTAGAATTTCATTTTCTCTTTTTTCTCTAGACTCGCAAAATCTTGAAGTTCAACCAGCAAACTATACATCTGTACAACAATTTTAAAAAATATTAAGAGGTGTTTCCCTTGCTAGGATAATGACAACAACAAACCCTATCAAAAATTCAACATGACACTAATATTAAGTATAAACAAACAACTTTCAAGAAGAGACTTTAATTCAACAAATTTTAAATGCCATCATACTACATCATATTTTATAAACTGAAATACCTTAGTATAAGACATACTATGCAAGGAATGTGCATCAAAAAGCAGAAGAACGAAGGCAATAGTGTTATGTATATGCTGCGTTCCAAACATTTTTAATGATTTTAGAGTGTTTATTTGTTATGTATTTGCTATGTATTTTGGAATGTGTGTCTTCTAAACACTAAAGTTGTCCCCGATGAGGAATGAAAACTATAAATTACTTGAAAACTGTATTTCTTTTAAAGATAATACAATATCTGGTATTGAAAAAGGATGAACTCTTCTCAATTATCAACTTGAGGGCCCAGTAGCGACAACTATGTGGTTGATGGTGATTAGCATGACAGTCGGTACAGATCCCAACGATACTCCATTTTGTATGCAATATTGGGGATATGCATTAACTGCTCCGACACAAATCAGCTCGAGGGACATGAAGTTCTCAATAAATGCTGATAATTTTTTTTTTGGACACAGATAGGTCTTATGGCGACGATGGGACTGGGAAGGGCTAGGAGTGGGAATGAAGCAGCCGTGGCCTTAATTAACCCAATTGCATCATTTGACGACCCTAGCTTGTCATAGTTACTCGTGGCATATGAATCAAATGACGAGCTCTGCTCGTGGCGATGCACAGCTGTACATCAATCCATATAGTTGAGTCACTAACCCACAGACGCCACTTGTATGCATTCTGAGCTGAAGTTTACACATGTGGCTTCGGTTTTTTCCCTTTAACCAGGTTCTCGCACACTTCCGGAACAAGAGATAAGAGAATCTTTATTCACATAATTTCGCTCTTGTCAGTTGCCATCATGGCGTCAAGCAGATATGCTGGTGTTGATGAAGAAGGAATACGGAAGCTAATAGATAGTGTTCTGAAGAGTGATATTGAAGGCAGTGATGTTTGTGACGACGAAATAGACCCTGAAGTCCTTAGCTCGAGTACTAGCGATGCGTATAATAGTTCTGATGACACGGAAAGTGAAGCAAATAACGACGGTGTGCCGAGTCTTTCGAAACGAGCTCGTACCTCGGCACAGACTAACTTGACTGACTGGAACTGGACAAAAAGTGACAATAAACCTGTTGTACATAAGTTTAGTGAATACAGTGGAGTTAGTGAAAATTTATTGAAAAAGTTTGATACACAGCCACTATCTGAACTCTCAGTTTTTTGTGAATACATGAACCCATTGTTTGACAAAATATCTGTCGAGACAAATTCGTATGCAGCAAAACAGTTGAGCAATCCTGACAGAAAAAAGTTGAAAGACAATGACAAATGGTTTGAGACTACACCCGATGAAATTAGGGCATATTTTGTGTTAGTTATACTAATGTCACAAGTGCGAAAGTCAAGAATACAGTTATACTGGAGTAAAAATAGGTGTATAAACACTCCTATTTTTCGTGAAACCATGAGCAGGGGAAGATTTATTATAATTTCACGATTTTTACATTTTGTTGACGATGAACAAGTCGATAGTAGTGACAAACTAAGAAAGATTAGGCCTATAATACAACATTTCTGCTCCAAATTTTCAGAATTATATTTACCTTCACAAGACATTGCTCTAGATGAAAGTCTAATGAAATTCAGAGGCCGCCTTTCATATGTCCAGTGTAATAGGTCTAAACGTTCTAGGTTTGGAATAAAAATTTACAACATTTGTGAATCAAGTTCTGGCTACTGTCTGTCTTTCAAAATTTATGTTGGTGATGATGTAACGGATCCAAATCTGCCAGCAAGTACAAACATTGTTCTCAACATGTGTGAACCCTTTTTAGGCCGAGGACATACATTGTTTTTAGATAACTGGTATTCTTCCCCAGATTTATTCAAAAGGCTACACGACAAGCAGATGAATGTAATTGGAACTGTTAGACAGAACCGAAAAGACATGCCTCGCGATATCAGTAAGAGGAAACTAAAACGTGGAGAGTATGAGACGTGGGCTGCCAACAGTATGTGGTGTGTGAAGTGGAAAGATAACAAGGATGTTTGCTTTCTCACCACTAAACACAAATCAGCTGACATGACAGGGACAGGCAAACTCAGACGAAAGAGAGGACAAACCCCGAGGGAAGAAGTGATAAAGCCCAAGTGTGGCCTTGAATATCAGAAGGGGATGGGTGGTGTTGACCTTCAGGATCAGGTTACAGCTCTGTTCCCTGTCATGCGACGCACAGTGAAAGGATATAGGAAAATATTCTTTTACCTCCTGGATATGTGTATTTTCAATTCCTTCACCGTGTATCACAAGATCGCTGCTAACAGAAAGACAAGCTACACGGACTTCCGAACTAGCATTGCGCAGCAGCTACTAGAGACTGTTCAGTTGCTGGAGTACTCGGTTCGAGGTCGACCTTCAGCGAGCACCACCTCAACCAGATTACAAGCTAAATCATGGGCCCACTTTCCCATGCGTATTCCCCCTACAGAGAAGAAATCAAAAGTCACAAGAAGGTGTGTTGTGTGCTACAGCCGGGATAAAAGAAGCGAAAGTTGCTGGCAGTGCAAAAAGTGTGGCGTAGCTCTTCACTTAGAAGAATGTTTTGAGGTGTACCACACCAAGCAGACGTACTAAAATAGCGGCATTGGTAAGTTTATTACTTCTTTATTATGCATGCCAATTTTCAGAAAGGAATATTTACTGGTTGGTTTTGTATGATTTTCTAAATAATAGTGTGATGACGACGGCCGTAGAGCGGTATTTAAATGTGATTTCTTAGTGAACTACTATGGTATTTAAATGTGAGGCGAATGGGTTAAGGTGCAGCCCCAGCATTTTCCTGGTGAGAAAACGGGAAACCACGGAAAACCATTTTCAGGGCTGCTGCTAAATTACCCCAGAATCCACACTGGTGTAGGGTGGAGATAATCCCATAGCGCCAGGTAGTACTGAAAGCCTTATAAAGGTCAAAGAAAACGGCAACTAGGTCCTACTTCTGAAGAAAGATCTCCTGGATCCAATGTAAACTGCAAAGTTTTTAGATGGCATAAAGCTCTATAGTATACACTTTACATACACTAAGAAGCGAGATCTTCATGCTCCTATCATCGGTGACGAAAGAGCAACCAACATTTTTTTCCGACTTTAGAACCATCCGTGAAGATTTGTCTCGTGGCCAGATACTGGTGAAGGAAAGTCCTGGAAATACCTCCGATAAAAGAAGGAATCAGTGTTCACCTTGGGTCTATGGAGTAGATCTAGAACTAACCACGGAGGTACCTTGCTAAAAGTTTGTTCAAGACCACTACCGATATCTATTTTTAATTTACGACACTATCAAATCGAAACCTGACCAGTGGAATGTACACACTTCACACCGTTGTCAATGCTGGCATGGGAGCTCGAACTGCAACTGCATCTAGCTGAGTATGGAGAAGTACTTTGTCGCTGAAGATGTTGGAGCGAATGAGGGTACAAACACCCCCAGTCGCAGTGCCATTTACTCTGTCTTTAGAATAAAGACAATATCCTCTCATAATTGTGCCGTGTGCAGGTCTCAAATACGATTCCTGCAGACAGACTATGGAGACCGGAGAGACATATAACTGACGTAACTCAGCTAAGCGACAGTGCACTGCAATAGTGCCATGGTGTGGATAGGTAGCGCTTCGAATTTAGAGCAATTTCTTGCCCTTCATTCGGTCCACTACCTGCCAAGTTCCACCATCGTTGTCGGTGTCCTTTTTGTCATCATCACCATCCACGACAATGAGCGGTTCAGTCTCCATGGTCTCCTCAGAAGAGGGAGACGCGGTGACTGAGCACTCCGCGGATGATAATCTCACTGATCGGAAACAGTGGGCCTTCTTCCTGGGAGAACTAGGTCACCCAGAAAGTGAACGAGCAAGAGGGCGTCAGTGCCTCTCGCTCTTACCCACCGTTTCTGTCCTTCTTTGAGGAAAACCAGCAGATAGCTTGCCGGTCTTCTTCGGGGATCCTGTGACCCCTGATTGAGTTGAAGCGCTAAGTTAAAGAAGGGAACTAGTCCACTATTTTACAGTATCTGAATTAAGAGTTGTGTGGTGTATACCGGTGCACTCCGCATTATTTAACGTAAAAAATGAGACTTGCTGCAAACTTGGTACCTAGGAAAATTTGTGCATTAAGTTGGACAAGAGGACTTGTTGAATGACAAGTCCTCTTCTTGCATGAATCTGTCTGCTGCTTGACAAAAACAGTGCCGTGCACGCTCATTCATTTGCTTGGAGTGGTGAGAAAATGACAGACACTAGCAGTGATGGTGACGATCAACGCTCTGAATTTGTTCGAAAAAAACGGAGACCTGCACTTTGGAAAATAAATATTTAAAAAAAATGAAGAACATAAGTGGTGAAGAACATGAAAATTCAAAAGGAGAATGTGTTCCAGTAAGAAAAACTGGTGCAGACTGCTGGTAAATATTTTTAATAATAGGCTAGGTATTCATTTACAACCACAATACCGAATACACTGCTGAGTGAGGGCTACAGTTCTAAAATGTTTATCGAATAATCCCTGATCAATATCAAATTGTGATTGCTCTGTTTTTTCTACTTACAGATGCAAAAGGAAATGTTTCAATAAGATATCTCACGATTCGAAGATTCTATTATTGAATGATTTTAATAGAATGAAAAGCAAGGATGCACAGGACACTTATCTATGTTCTTTCATTGTGCCTTACATACCTAAGACGAGAAAACTACGGGAAAATGGTTTCCAACACCGACCAAGGTCAGCGAACTACTACTATAAGTTGGGTAGGAAATCTGTGAATGGATATATTATAAGCTATAACAGAAAAATGGAATGGTAATACATTAATACATTTTATTCTCTCTTGGGTTAAAGATGGTTTCCAAGATGCTTGTTGTATGCAAGAAGGCATTTGTAGCACTTCACGGCATTACGAAGCGACGAGTAGAAAGGATACGTTGACCTGGCCAGCAGAGTGTGTGTTCGCCAACAGATGGTCAAGGGAGCACAACCAACAGCGCAGGATTCCGGAGGATACCAATATGTTAATACAGGAGTTCATTCGTTAATATCCGTATAGGGTTGTGCATTATGGAAAAACTGGTAGAAAAAAAGAAGTAAAGTATTTATCATGTAACCTATTGGTTCAGAAGTTAAGGGAGCTTTTCATGGAGAAGTACGATCTGGAAATCTACTTGATTTATCAAGATATAAAATCAAATGGAGGTGATAAAAATGTATTCAATCCCAAAGTGAAATACCATTATTTCTATGACTATTTCAAAGACCATTTTAACTATGGATTTAGTCGTCCTAGAGTGGATATATGTGGGATTTGTGAACAACTTAAATGTAAAATCAACAATGAAACAAACATGGCTTTAAAGATACAAGCAGGAAATGAACTTAAACTTCATAAGTTAAGGGCATGTTTTATTACAGGCAACCTTGGGTTTTTTGTTTTTTTGGGATACAAAGATTCTCTGATGATACAGCCTTCATGTATGTGTATGATGAGACAACTGCTAGGAAAGGTCCAAATGAAGTTGTTTCACTGCTAATGAGTTTTATTGAAAATAGGAATCGTATGGTTGTTCATTTTTGGTACACTTTGGTGCACAACAGTAGGTTTTCTGTAGTACGCCATATATGTCTCCTTCACACAGCCATTCTTACATGGCATGTGACCGAGACTTCTCTGCAATAGAGCTCAAAAAAATAAAACAAGACACAGGGTATACCCCTTCATGATGGTATGACATATTAACTACTAGTCTGAAAAAGTTGGTGTTCCAAATGTGTCCTCAAAGTATGTTTTTAGATATTTCTACACATTTTGATTCCTTTATCAAAAACTCTGTTACAGTGAAAGAGAATAAATGGTCTATGACTTCATATACAATATTTGAGTTCTTAACAACATCAAAATGTGTAACAGTATCTCCTGATTGCAGTGGCCTAGTTACAAACGATTTCTCACTTATAAAACCTAGTAGTACCAGTAAAAGCTGCCAAGGCCAATGATGTTGCTAAAATGCTTGAAATAATTCCCTCAGAATATCAGGATTTTTTTTTTTTTGCTAGTTGCTTAATGTCGCACCGACACAGATAGGTCTTATGGCGACGATGGGACAGGAAAGGGCTAGGAGTGGGAAGGAAGCGACCGTGGCCTTAATTACGGTACAGCCCCAGCATTTGCCTGGTGTGAAAATGGGAAACCACGGAAAACCATTTTCAGGGCTGCCGACAGTGGGGTTCGAACCTACTATCTCCCGAATACTGGACACTGGCCGCACTTAAGCGACTGCAGCTATCGAGCTTGGTCAGGATTATTTTAGGATCATTGCTGAGTGATTTTCTGGCAAAGGAAAACAACCAGCAGAGCAAGATTCAGAAAGACCAGGGAAGTTGGCCGTGCGGTTAGGAGCGCGCGGCTGTAAGCTTGCATCCGGGAGATAGTGGGTTCGAATCCCACTGTCGGCAGCCCTGAAATGGTTTTCCATGGTTTCCCATTTTCACAACAGGCAAATGCTGGGGCTGTACCTTAATTAAGGCCAAGGCCGCTTCCTTCCAATTCCTAGGCCTTTCCTTTCCCATTGTCGCCATAAGACCTATCTGTGTCGGGACGACGTAAAGCCACTAGCAAAAAAAAAATATTCAGAGAGTGAAGTATGGGACATGGATTGATTTCAAAATTGCTCGTAATATCCATTTGAAAACTGCTGTAATGAAACTAATTTTGTTCAGTAATGTTTACTTCAGTGTGCCAGTGCATTAAGGGATTAAATATACAGATAATTTTCTTATTGTGTACTTATTCAATATAAAGCCTCCCTATTCTGTGCAAAAAGAGGACTTGGTTGCAATTTTTAAACTCATTTTAATAAATGAAAAACTTCCCAAAATTCAATAATTCTTCTAAATATATACCTAATGAAATACGAAACCCAAGTGTACAAAACAAATTAAGCCTATTGCAAAATTATGCAACTTATAAAGTTTTTGTTGCTTTTCTCGAAATGATTCCTAAGGGACTAGTCCCCTTCTTGAACTCAACGCTTCAGTTGGAGAAGGTATCTTCTCTAATTTCTTAGGGCAGCACTGGGGCTTCCCCTTCTCCTCCTTCTTGGTCTGGGCATTGGAAGGGGGGCTGGACTTTTCAGCCCGATTTGGGGAAGTCTTTCTCTCCCCCTCCCCCCCTTCTGGAAGAGGACTTCCCTGCCAAACGTTCCTGGGAAGGGACCTTCCCGAAGCGAAGTCGGCAATAACGCACTTTTTTTACTCTCAGGAGGTTCTAAAACCTTCCCAGGATCTTGAGTTTCGTTCAGTATTTGTTCTTCTTGTTGATGGCTGAGAATTGTCGATGCTAGCTGTCTAGAGATAGATGGTGTAAAACACTGTGGGGTGATCTGCACGTTTGAGACCTTTTCAGCAAAGGAGATGGAGAACTCCAGAACAGCCACTGATTTGAATTTTCTCCGGGTGTCTGGATAAGAAAGCTTATCCAGAGTCTTTATCTCCTGGATCTTCTTCTCCTGCTTGAATGTGGGACACTCCTTGGAGATAGGAGCATGCACACCTGGACAATTGACGCACACAGATGGTGGTGTGCAGTCAACCCCAGCATGCTCGCACTTCCTACACATTTTGCAGGTCTTAGAACCTTGACATCTTAATGAGGTGTGGCGAAACTTTTGGCAATTATAGCACTTCATTGGTGCTGGAATGTACGGACAAAAAGTCAGCTACTTTTATTTATAGCTACTTTTATTCTTTCAGATACGGTCTCGGCATCGAAGGTAAGGATGAAAGCCCCTGTGTCGAGCAGCTTGTCACCCACACGCCTCTCCAACCTCTTCATGTCGGTTACACCCCGATGTGCCAAATCCCTGTAAAATATAACTCCCTTGCAGGATTTACTTTACAAAGGAAGAAATTTTCTTTTCACTCTCTTTTCATTCTTTTTAAAGACACCATTTTTTGAAGGGTGCCACCCTTTGAAAGTAAAGAAGAAGAAGAAGAAGAAGAAGAAGAAGAAGAAGAAGAAGGAGAAGAAGAAGAAGAAGAAAGAGGTTCCGTCTTTGGTCCCACGACTACCTGGGATAAGAAGGTCGACCTTTGGCAGAGCCCTGTTGTGCCAAAGGCAAGGCTATATACTCCAGAGGGCACGCAGTATCTGGAGGGGCTCGCTAACAACTACTCTCCCAGTAGCCACGCATCACATCGCCACGACCCGAAACTTGTGACTGGGGGAGGATAAAGTGAAAACAATCAATACGGAATGATTCTGATATCTTGTAATCCCTTGCAGGAGTTCAGGGTTTGGTGCTTCTTGATTATGACCTCTATCTTTCCGAATAATTTGGCTTTACGTAGTCGTCTGGACTGTTCAGCCGATGATGTCTTGATTAGTACAGATCCATTGTGAAGCTTGCACATCTCGTCGACTTCACCACCAGGAATTTTGTTCAATTGAATTACTAATCATAAAAGGACATTCATCTAAGAAGCTCTTGCCATCGACCCTGGAAGCAATCAGGAATCGAGGTAGACGTTCATCACTTAGATAATTATACAGATGCAATATTACAGTACTGGAGCATATCACTTTCTCTTTGTTCTTTTTAAGGGCACCGTTTTTTGAAGGGTGCCACCCTTTGAAAGTAAAGAAGAAGAGAGGGGTTCCGTCTTCGGTCCCACGAGTACCTGGGATAAGAAGATTACCTTCGGCAGAGCCCTGACGTGCCAAAGGCAAGGCTATATACTCCAAAGGGCGCCCAGTATTTGAAGGGGGTTTCTAACAACTACTCTCCCAGTATCCATACATCACCTCGCCATGACCCGAAACTTGTGACTGGGGGAGGATAAAACCTCCGTACTAACCTATTCTACCCGAGGCAGAGAGAGAGGCTAGATGGGAAGAGGAATGAAATGTAAGAAGGTGAGAAATAGTAATGAACACCTTGTTAGTCTGGCCCTACACCAAGGCCAATCGAGAATGCGCAACCCTAAGCTGGCACAGCCCTCGGGATCAACAAGCACGCAAGCACCCACATCGACGTTGTGCCATTTCACTGTTAGCAGTAAAGATTTTCTGGAGCAAAAATGGTCGCTATGCCGCAAGAACGTCGGAAATAACACGTTAACATGTTCATTAATGTCAGAAAAATGATGCTTTCACCAGATACAAGTAAGGGAATTAAATATAGGAGGCGGTGAAAATGAAAGACAGAAGACAGAATATTGTTAAAATTTATTATTGAAAAAAAAAATATTCAATTTGGAAAGGAGTTACGAGTAGATCGCAGCAGCAACGTAATTCAAGGAGGCTAAACGTGAAAACGGAGGTTGAAATTAAAAGATAAATAGGAGTAACTGTCGACAAGAACCCTGTAGGACATCGGCGTTACAGAATTTAGACATCTTTGTAAAACAAGACTGCACAGTTGGGTCAGCATATTACGTAATTACTACGTCACAATATACCAAGAAGGCGACGTACCTAGCGAGAGAATTCAATCTTAAGACATTAGAAAGGAATAATCACTTGTGGAGCAAGACATAGGAAATTTAAAAATGTTCCGACTGAAGGTTTAATAGCTATATTAGCTAACTACAGAACTTTAATAAGATATCATTAGAAGAAGCAGTAGTCGCTGCATATTACTAGATCACAGCAGGCCTTGTAATCATAAGATGACAAAAATAACCATATCAATGTGTATTTCTGTTTCAACTCCGCAAGAAACCAGCTAAGTCATGTGCTAGAAAGGCTGAGGCAGAGGCTACCTGGATTATGGGGACACGTGCCGACAAATCAATCCCATGATGACCGAAGAAGACGAAAGACCTTCCCAGACAATCCCAAGAGGCTGATACGATGCCGTGAACGCAAATACAGCCTGTCCTTGCCAGCTGGACATGTAACAGCGACAAGGGAAGCAGAAGGAAAAGAAGTCATTTAAGTACATTCTATGTAAGTAATTCAAATGATATTTTGTTAGTTGGATTAGGAAGTATTTAACCAGTGATAATCAAATCTTACGTTCGTAATGTTGTCAATGTTGAATGAAAACAGGTTAACCTAGCTTAAATACAGATAAGATACGACATTGTAGTTAATATTAGGCCTACATTAGGGCATGATACTGCGAAGTCAAGTTGAAATAAGATCACACACAGGTTATAGCAACGTCTTAGGAAGACATGATGATCATTAATGGAATCTGAAAAAAATTGAGAACAGAATGGGATAATTAAGTGAATGAATAATGATTATATAGTAATATTCGTCAAATTGTGTTTGAGTCATCAGTCCATAGACTGGTTTGATGCAGCTCTCCATGTCACCCGATCCTGTGCTAACCTTTTCATTTCTACGTAACTATTGCATCCTACATCTGATCTAATCTGCTTGTCATATTCATACCTTGGTCTACCCCTACCGTTCTTACCACCTACACTTCCTTCAAAAACCAACTGAACAAGTCCTAGGTGTCTTAAGATGTGTCCTATCATTCTATCTCTCCGTCTCGTCAAATTTAGCCAAATTGATCTCCTCTCACCAATTCGATTCAGTATCTCTTCATTCGTGATTCGATCTATCCATCTCACCTTCAGCATTCGTCTGTAACACCACATTTCAAAAGCTTCTATTCTCTTTCTTTCGGAGCTAGTTATCGTCCATGTTTCACTTCCATACAATGCCACGCTCCACACAAAAGTCTTCAAAAACATACACAAAAGTCTTCAAAAACATCTTTCTAATTCCGATATGAATGTTTGAAGTGAGCAAATTTCTTTTCTTAAGAAAGCTCTTCCTTGCTTGTGCTAGTCTGCATTTTATGTCCTCCTTACTTCTGCCATCATTAGTTATTTTACTACCCAAGTAACAATATTCTACTTCCTTTAAGACTTCATTTCCTAATCTAATATTTCCTACATCACCTGCCTTCGTTCGACTGCACTCCATTACTTTTGTTTTGGACTTATTTATTTTCATCTTGTACTCCTTACCCAAGACTTCATCCATACCCTTCAGCAACTTCTCGAGATCTTCTGCAGTCTCAGATAAAATAACAATATCATCAGCAAATCTCAAGGTTTTGATTTCCTCCCCTTGGACTGTGATTCCCTTTCCAAATTTCTCTTTGATTTCCTTTACTGCCTGTTCTATAAAAACACTGAAAAGGAGGGGGGACAAACTGCAGCCTTGCCTCACTGCTTTCTGGATTGCTGCTTCTTTATCAAAGCCCTCGATTCTTATCACTGCAGACTGATTTTTATACAGATTGTAGATAATTCTTCATTCTCGGTATCTGATCCCTATCATCTTCAGAATCAATAAATAGCTCGGTCCAATCAACATTATTGAATGCCTTTTTCCAGTTATACGAATGCCATGTACGTGGGCTTGTCCTTCTTGATTCGATCCTCTAAGATCAGACCTACAGTAAAGTCAGGATTGCTTCACGTGTTCCTACATTTCTTCTAAAGCCAAATTGATCTTCTCCCAACTCAGCTTCAACTTGTTTTTCCATTCTTCTGTAAATAATACGTGTTAAATTTTGCAGGCATGAGATACTAAACTAATGGTGCAGTAGTTTTCAGACCTGTCAGCACCAGCTTTCTTGGGAATAGGTATAACAACATTCTGCCGAAAATCGGATGAGACTTCTCCTGTCTCATACATCTTACACACTAAATGAAATAACCTTGCCATGCTGGTTTCTCCTAAGGCAGTCAGTAATTCAGAGGGAATGTCATCAATTCCAGGTGCCTTGTTCCTATTTAGGTCGCTCACAGCTCTGTCAAACTGTGACCTCAAAATTGGGTCTCCCATTTCATCAACATCAACAGCCTCTTCATGTTCCAGAACCAAATTATCTACATCTTTACCTTGATACAACTGTTGGATATGCTCCTGCCATCTTTCTGCTTTGTCTTCTTTCCCTAGAAGTGGCTTTCCATCTGAGCTCTTAATATTCATACACCTAGATTTCCTTTCTCCAAAGGTTTCCTTGATTTTCCTGTATGCAGCATCTACCTTTCCCAGGACCATACAGCCTTCGACATCCTGCACTTCTCTTTCAGCCATTTTCCTTAGCTACCTTGCACTTTCTATCCACTTGATTCTTTAATCGCCTGTATTCTTTTTTGCCCTCTTCATTTCTAGCATTCTCGTATTTTCGTCGTTCATCAATCAGGTCTAGTATCTCCTGAGTTATCCCTGAGTTATCCACTGATTCTTAGTTGATCTTTTCTTCCTTCCTAACATTTCTTCAGCAGCCCTACTGACTTCATTTTTCATGACTATCCACTCTTCCTCTATAGTGTTTCCTTCAGCCTTTTCATTTAGTCCTTGTGCAACATGTTCCTTGAAACAATCCTTCACACTCTTTTCTTTCAACTTGACTAGATCCCATCTTTTTGCATTCTTTCCTTTCTTCAATTTCTTCAGCTTCAGATGACATTTCATGACCAACAAGTTGTGGTCAGAGTCCATGTCTGCTTCTGGGAAAGTTTTGCAATCCAACACCTGGTTTCTGAATCTCTGCCTAATCATAATGATGTCTATTTGATACCTTCCAGTGTCTCCAGGTCTCGTCCACACATACAGCAGTCGTTTGTGGTGTTTGAACCAAGTACTGGCAAGGACTAAATTATGATCAGTGCAGAATTCAACCAGCCGACTTCCTCTTTCGTTCCTTTGTCCCAATCCAAATTCTCCTACTGTACTACCTTCTCTTCCTTGGCCTACCACTGCATTCCAGTCTCCCATCACAATTAGATTCTCGTCACCTTTTACATATTGTATTAGATCTTCTATCTCCTCATATATTCTTTTGATTTCTTTATCATCCGCTGAACTAGTAGGCATATAGACCTGCATTGGTGGGCATTGGTTTGGTGTCTATCTTGACGACAATAATTCTTTCACTATGCTGGTTGTAGTAGCTTACCCGCTGCCCTATTTTCTTATTCATTATTAACACGTTGGGTGCCACGTGCCGCCATATGGCGTCACGCCATCTCAAATTTGAAGACCACCGTTCTTGAAATCAGAGTTGGCGTGATGCCATATGGCGGCACAGTTGAGTTTCAGGCGATGCACCATAGATAATCAGCTGTGACATCTATGCACGTAAAATTGGTACTACGTGAAAGGGCGAACTTCAGGGTCTATTCCACTTACGTATTTTTACTCTATGCCACCATGTGGCGCCACAGTATTCTTCCGAAGCCACTGACTGGCCAGTGGTCATTGTCACAGGTGAAAGCGCGCCAGGCATTGTTAATTCCTCGTTTACGTACGTATTATCACTCAGTTTATATAGTTGTGCAAAAATATAACAAATGGAAGATATTGGTAATAATCTTACGAGGGAATACATACATGTGTTACACTCTGATTCGGTTGAAATTTGGTAGGAATATTCGTGGGAGGCAGTAGAATGCTAAGGTGAAAACTGCATGTACCCAGCGCAAGTTTAAACGCCAAAATTGAACAAATAAATAGTCATAAAATTAGAAGTGCCGCGGGAGTATTGGGGTGTGGCGGAGAGGTAGGGAGGAGCGAAGCAGCGGACGTGAACCAACCAGGCTGCGTCGAGCTGCGCTAGCAGCCAGGTAGCGTATAGTTAGCGCGCTCCCCTTAACTTCCCGATTAGATGTGCAAAACGTAAATATGAAAATAGCACATGAAACAAGTGTACAAAGGACGATGTTAGAACAACGATGCCAATAAGGTTTGAAAAATTACGAGTAACAAGAACTCGGGCGTGCCGAGACGCATATTTTCATTGTTTAGAGTTATCAGAAAACTGTTCACAACAATATGTAATGTAATATAAGTACTTGTTTTGCATTTTACTAGGTTTTCATAAATATTGCGTTAATTTGAATTAGCGAATAAATATCCCGTATTTGAAATTCGTATTACACATTCCATGACAAAAAATTCTGTGACGCCATATGGCGTCACGCTATATTTTATCTTTCCTAAAAAAAAATTGATGTGACACCATATGGCGTCACACATGACCATGGTATGGTGAGATAAAATTTACTTAGTACATCATATAAATACATCCCAAGATTATATAAACAGACTACAACGTGTACAATTGCTTTGGCACCAGCGGAATGCAATTCAAAAACATGCCTGGCACCAGTGGAATAGTGTGCTACAATCGGCTCGGCACTCAACGTGTTAAACCAACTCCTGCATTTCCCCTTTTTGATTTTGTGTTGATAATTCGGTAGTCGCCTGACCAAAAATCTTGTTCTTCCTGCCAACGTATTTCACTTATACCAACCACATCTAACTTTAGCCTATCCATCTCCCTTTTCAGATTCTCTAACCTACCACAACGATTCAAGCTTCTAACATTCCACGCTCTGGCTCGCAGAATGTCACTATCCATTTTCCTGATGATCGCCCCCTCTCGTGTAGTCCCCACCCGGAAATCCAAATGGGAGACTAGTTTACCTCCGGAATATTTTACCCGGGAGGAAGGCATCATCAGTACATCATTCATACAGAGAGAGCTGCATGTCCTCGGGAGGTAGTTACGGCTGTAGTTTCCCGTTGCTTTCAGCCGTGTAGCAGTATCAACACAGCTAAGCCATGTTGAGTATTATTACAAGGCCGTATCAGTCAGTCATCTAGACTGCCGCCCTTGCAACTACCAAAAGGCTGCTACCCCCCTTTCGATGAACCATTCGTTAGTCTGGTCTCTCAACAGATACTCATCCGATATGGTTGCACCTGCGGCTCGGCTATCTGCATCATCGGGACACACAAGCCTCCCCACCGCGGCAAGGTCACATGGTTTATGAATTTCATTTTCCGTATTGACATTTACCAATCTTCATAAAAGGAAAGAAAAATTCCACCTAATCAATACATTATTTTTCTTGTAAAGTATTACAATCTAGGACCGGTTTCGACCCTTCATGGGTCATCCTCAGCTATATCAGAATCACATTTGCATTTCTATCTTATACCTCTGAAAGACCTTCATAATGTATTGTTTCATAATTTTCAGTGAAAACTTATCTAAAAAACTTTCAAATTTCTAAGCATTGTGTTAAAATTAAAAATTAAAATTACAAAACTTTGTCTATTATATACATGCCCTTGGGCTGACAGAATGCATCCTTGGGTTGATTAAGCATCTATCTTAGGTATTGCTTATTCTGTTGAATCGAAACCCTTTATACTTATGTACAATCGTGAATAGACTATCAGTAAAATTTGATAAATAAAGCTTACGTGATAATTATATTAAAATATCATGTTACATCTTTATACCTTATTGCTGGAGTGATATTATTTTAGGCAAAATATAAATGCGTGTTGACCTCTAAAAAATATTTTTACATAAACACACTATTGTACTTTAAAATCTAATCATTGTACTTTAAAGTCTAAAATACTTATTGCTTGGATCTTGCGTTGTTATGTGGTAAAATATTATAACAATTTGTCTTATATAACATCAGATATTGATAATGTTTAAATATGCCGTGTATGGTTGGCTTTTAAACCTAATGAACTGACATTTAATCATTAGGTTTAAAAGCCAACCATACACGGCATATTTAAACATTATCAATATCTGATGTTATATAAGACAAATTGTTATAATATTTTACCACATAACAACGCAAGATCCAAGCAATAAGTATTTTAGACTTTAAAGTACAATGATTAGATTTTAAAGTACAATAGTGTGTTTATGTAAAAATATTTTTTAGAGGTCAACACGCATTTATATTTTGCCTAAAATAATATCACTCCAGCAATAAGGTATAAAGATGTAACATGATATTTTAATATAATTATCACGTAAGCTTTATTTATCAAATTTTACTGATAGTCTATTCACGATTGTACATAAGTATAAAGGGTTTCGATTCAACAGAATAAGCAATACCTAAGATAGATGCTTAATCAACCCAAGGATGCATTCTGTCAGCCCAAGGGCATGTATATAATAGACAAAGTTTTGTAATTTTAATTTTTAATTTTAACACAATGCTTAGAAATTTGAAAGTTTTTTAGATAAGTTTTCACTGAAAATTATGAAACAATACATTATGAAGGTCTTTCAGAGGTATAAGATAGAAATGCAAATGTGATTCTGATATAGCTGAGGATGACCCATGAAGGGTCGAAACCGGTCCTAGATTGTAATACTTTACAAGAAAAATAATGTATTGATTAGGTGGAATTTTTCTTTCCTTTTATGAAGACAGGTCACATGGTTCGCAGAGGAAGATTCTTCAAATATATGGTAATATTATCTGTAATTGAAGGTTGATAGTGACTGATAGAGTCTTCTTACAAGTCAGATTTCAGATTACTCAATACCTATAGAGCGTTCCAACCTTAAATTGCAGTACAGCAGTAATGGGATAATTCCGTCTCTTTCCTTCTCCCATGTTTTGCGGGTAGCGCTGTCCTACTCTAATGCAGCGGGTTTGCCAAATATCCGTAAATCAGAATGTTATCGGTTAAAATGGATGAATATCGTGTTATGTACAGAATTTCAAGGCGCATTTGATGCCGTTAACAAAAAAAAATGTAAAAAAAATAATTTAGGGTGAAAATGGTAATATAATGGAAAGTTTCGCCAAATGCAAAATCTTCATTGCATAGAACTTATCATGTCATAACTCTTATTTTATATTCATTATTTTCCTAATTTTTTCACTGCTGGTAAAGAAGCATTTCAGCTCGATGTAGGTAAGTTTATTTTTAAATTTAAATGATAACAAAATGCAGTATATGCGTTTATTTTCAGTCATGTTCAGGGAATTTTATGTGCAGGCACGAAAAAGTCAGTCTCTGGCCAGCGTCTTTCCTATTGAATTTGCGTGGGGGGTCAAAGCGAGGCAAATGGTCTTCAGATATGGAAGTTATTTTTAAAATAATCCCGAAGTTCTTATCTTGCTTAGTTCTTAATTTGTGACAGGAAGAATATCTCCTTGGATTTTGGTTTCGCGCGTGACTCGGCTGTCTGGTTGGCTGGCTGGCTGAAGTACCGGTAGTGATCTCCCAAACATGCGCTTTTAACATTTCCAGACAGTCGCATTCAGTGCAGTACCCATTTCGTCAGTAGTATGTATAATAGTGATTAAATACATATCAGTGACATTTGTACAATTCTTGAGGGAAAGTGTATTTCGTTTGTGTGGTTCGTGAGTTCGTGCTCGTGCGTGGGGATCTAATTTCGAAGAAAAAGTGCAGAAGGATCATGGCGTGGTTAAAGCAAAGCAAACGGTCTTCGAATATGGAAGTTATTTTTAAATCATACCTCGAGTCCTTATCTCGTTATCTCTTAATTTATGACAGGGAGAACGTCTCGTTTGTTTACGTTTCACGAGTGACTCGACTGGCTGGTCTTTTAAATATACTGACAGCCGTGTGCAGTGGTGTTCATTTAATCAGTATTATAAGATTCATTAAATAAAGATCGGTGATATATATATCAATAATATTTTATAGTGTGTGGCCTCCGAAGAGGCCGAGTTCAGGTCTTTCGAGTTGACGCCGCATAGGCGACCTTCGCTGGGGCCCTACCTGTGATGAATTCTAATTCTGAAGACGGCACACACACCCAGCCCCCGAGCCACTGGAATTAACCAACGAAGGTTAAAATCCCCGACCCGGCCGGGAATCGAACCCGAGGCCCTCTGGAGCAAAGGCCAGCACGCTAACCATTTAGCCATGGATCCGGACATGATCAGTGATAAATGTATAGTTCTTGAGGACAAGTGGATTGTGTTTGTTGTGTTTGTGTAGTCCGTGTAGTTGTCAGTTCGTGCTCGTGCAGGGTGTTCTTAGTTCGAAGAAAAAGTGCAGAAGGATGTACAATGGATCGTCAAATTAAAAAGAAACGTTCCGTAGGTAAGGGGAAAAGAACGCAATATTATAACGAGTATCCTGGATTATTTTTAAGCAGCGCAATCAGTGAAACAGCTAAAGCTACAAGTTGTTCCGAAAGAACAATCTATGTTATAAGGAAGGAACACACACATGGTCCTTAGCGAACTCCCGCAAAAAAGAGAAGGACGGCAGAAAAATGCAAGGAAAACTAAATATGATGAAATTATGCGAAGTGGAGTGCGTCGGGTCGTTCACTCTCTCTTATTTGCTAACATACCACCGACATTGAACGTGATTTTGAGTCAGGTAAATGGAGAAGATTCTTTGCCACGATTTTCCAAAACTACGTTGTATCGCTTCTTGCATGATATAGGGGTAATAAAGCAGCTTTCATTGAAACCGATGAAATGATTAATCGGAGACACAGATATCTCCGGGAGATAAAACGTTTGAGGGCACAAAATAAAGCTATAATTTACACAGATTAATCGTGGGTAAATATTGGGCAGACAGTGACAAAAGAATGGAAGGATAGGGCAGTGAAAAGTGCACGCCAGGCGCCATTGAAGGGGTGAGTTCGGGACTTACGCCACCGAAAAGCCGAGGACCGTGAGGACCCGTCTACGCGGGTAATGAACATGGCTTTGTTTCAAATGCTGAACTAACATTTTTATGCCATAAAAACATAAGACAATTGGGCAAATTACGTGAACGAAGTAAAGAAAAAGAAAAATGCGGTTTGTGGAAAGCAGACGAATTACAGGACGATGTCGGTGATGAAAAGTTTTTAATACGACCTTCTTCATCGTCCGGATCATCCTCAAGTTCATTTCCCGAACCCAGTTCATCCAAAGCGGGAACATCAGGCCTTGCAGTAATGATAGAAGGTGTACGTCCAATGTCTGAGAGCAACGCCAGTGCCTAAAAATATTAATGTATGAATGAAGGAACTTAAAATTACAAAATGACAAAGGAAAAATGTGGAACTGTGACGCCCTGTTTGAGTCACACTCGAGCGTGATCTCCATGAGTCGATTTCGCAACAGCGCGCTCCATCTACGCTGTACTGCAATTTAAGGTTGGAACGCTCTATAGAAGAATTTAATTGAATAGTTATCAGATGTGAATGATAGCATGATGACAGATCGCGTGTAATTCGTCAAATTAAAATGGATTATTAGCCTTAGTGTAATGTAAAGTGAGACATGAGATGTGTAATATGAAATTGATGTTATTTATGTGAAGAACGGTCGAATATTATGAAGAGTAATGATGGTGGTGATTACTGTTTCGTCGAGAGTGAAGAAATAGATAGTTTTATCGACAGTGTTAGGTCAATTGATGCAATTTCAAGGTAGAAGATAGTTATGCTTGGTTCTCTTATGCATGTTAGTTCTTCAGCAATCCACATATAGTACCGAATACGATCTATATAACGAGTATATGTTAACAAATACCTGTAGATCATCAAAAATAAATCCACATAGGGAGGATAACACAAATGTAGCCTATGTTAGTACAAATTTCTAACCACAAATATTTTCATTCAAACAAGAAAAGTTCGGCAGCTTATTTGGTTACATTGAATGATATCACTGGTAATATTATCTGTAATTGAAGGTTGACAGTGACTGATAGAGTCTTCTTACAAGTCAGATTACTCAATACCTAGAAGAATTTCATTGAATAGTTATCAGATGTGAATGATAGCATGATGACAGATCGTGTGTAATTAATGTGTTGGCACTTAAATTAATTTTTGAAATTAATATTTATTTTTAATGAACAACTTGAGTAAATGACTGTAATGATATTTCAATTATTCTATTTTAGAATGAAGTGATGACTTAATGAATTATCTTTTCTCCCATATAAAGTGAATAACGACAAGAACTTTGAAATGATTGAGAAAATATTTTATTTTATCACAATTAACGAACAATTATGCTGATAGTGGAATTTGGACAGCTAGTGACAAGTGACACTAACTTACTGTGAACTGATTAGGTGATATGTATGTAAATCAAATGAAAATTTTAAGAAATCATATTATATAAGATAGATGAAAGAAAGAAACGTGATTTATTTTTATAGTTGATTCCACCCTAAAGAATCTGCATCGTAGACATTTTCCAGTTCCCAGTCAAAACTTGTATATATTTTGTTCTTTTCAATTTAATTAAAGGCCTCTTTTCTCTTTTAAAACATTTTGAATGATAGATGAACTTCGAAGTCAGTTATTTATTTATTTATTTATTTATTTATTTACAGAGTTTACGCCCACATTGGAGCACTTAAATCAGACTGCAACAAATTTGTCTTCCTTTTCTTCTCCCAAAAGTCTTGAGTCTGGTTGACCTGGCTGCCCTCTCCGCATCCGTCATAACATATTGTTTCCTCTGTACAGTGGTCAGAGGAAGCCTGATGCATTTATTCTTCAAAATACTTTTCTCGCCTCTGTTTTCTATGGTTTGCATGGTAACATTCAACTCCTCCAAATCACTTTGGACTTCTTTAAAAAAATTGTTTTTTGATTTATTATTCCAAAAGTAATTAAATAATTGTTTTAAAACTCTGTTATCACTTAGTCGAAATATATGACAAAAAAAGGCAATTCTTCTTTTTCTCATCGTGTCTGTGATGGACTCACTTTCCCGGTAGATAACCTCATTCGGCAACAATCTCCACTGTCCATCCACCTGATGTTTCTTGTTTATGATCGTCCTGAGTATCCTTCGATCAACTCGTTGTAAGCGTTCTGTTGTTGTTAATAATAATTAGATTTCTTTTTTTTACTTGAGATCAGATTATTTCATTTACTTTTCAAGATTTTCTATTTATTTAATACAACAGTATTAGAAAAACTTATTCACCCTTTCAATGACTTATTAGATTGAGTATCTAGTCTTAAGTAATCATAGGTTAAGAATTCATGAAAATTTACACAGAAACGAACCGGATCGTGAACTGGAGACGTCCAATGCGTAGGTTATGTTTATTCAACCGTATAACCCGATGGTCGCTCTCGATATCGAACTCATGACCCGAATTCAACAACAATTGGAAACTGATTATACATTGAGCTAGTCTGGATCTAATTGCGACTTGACCTGGACGCGAGAACGGCGCAACGTCAAGGTCATGGTGTCCTGGAGGGGGGGAGCAGCAGTGATATTACAGTATGTTGATGTGCTTGCTACTTTACGTCCATATCCCTATCACATGTTTTTCAGTAATTATTTTATAACAATTCCTCTTTTGAAGGAGTTGAATTCAAGGGGAGTAAAAGGCACAGGAGTCATAAGAGACAATCATATCTCCAAGTGTCCAATGAAAAAAAAAAAAAGGACAAGGTACCCATGAGTTCAAAATCATAGCCAACAACAAAAGTGTTATTGCAAAACAGAACAATAAAAATGTACTGCTGGTAGCATCAAATGCAGCATCCATTTTCCCTATACAACGAAAAACATTATCCAGAGAACAAAAGTAGAAGATTGTGTTACAACCTCATCTAATTCAAGTTACTAATTTTTTTTTTTTTTTTTTTTTTTTTTTTGCTAGTGGCTTTACATCGCACCGACACAGACAGGTCTTATGGTGACAACGGGATAGGAAAGGCCTAGGAGTTGGAAGGAAGCAGCCGTAGCCTTAATTAAGGTACAGCCCCAGCATTTGCCTGGTGTGAAAATTGGAAATCACAGAAAACCATTTTCATGGTTGCCGACAGTGGGATTTGAACACACTATCTCTCGGATGCAATCTCACAGCCGCGCGCCCCTAACCGCACGGCCAACTCGCCCAGTAGTTAATAATCTGACATAGGAGGTAAAGGTAAAGAAAATCAAAACCTCAACCCCTATAAAGTTTCCTTTGTATGTTTAGTCATCAGCCCGAAGACTGGTTAGATCCTCAACAGTTCCACCATGAGCTGTCATAAATGGCCTAGGCATCACTGAAGAGGCATAGTAGGGAAATGAGGAATGAGGTAGTTTCCCATTGCTTTCCTCACTGAGCCAGAAGTTGCTATTACATATCAGTCTGCCAAGTGCAATGAAATGCATGCACCAACCGACCCTATGAGCAACAGTTTCACACCATTCATAGCAGAGACTGGCTGCGTAAGGAATGGCATTACTAGCATCGCTCATACCTTAGTCACTTTCATATTGTCAAAGCCAAGGATAAGACAGACAGATAAATGAAAACAACAAAATTGCTCTAGCCAATACCAGAAGACTTAGTGCAGTGTAAACACTAGGTCCCGCCAGCAAAGGCATAAAGTTTCCATTTGAGAAAAAATAAATAGTATTTCCCACTCATCTGCCAATGTATTGATGAATATGAACAAAATGCTCAACAACTACACAAACGAAAACCTGAATTTCCAAAGAAGGGTAGCAATAAATCCGCTTGAATCTAGGATGAGATTAACACCTCCAAAGCGTTGCCGATCACTGTTCTGCAACATATCACAGCAAGTTGTATTTCTGTATTTTAAATGTGTCTAAACTTAAAATCCAGAGTTATTTTCTGAGTTGTGTATTTCTTATTGCCAGTAATTTATCACAGTATGTATGAAAATAGATAGGTATTAATATTTCATTGAACTGCTCACATAAAGTTTCCCTTTAAAAATTTTACCCCATTTGCCCACTGACCTTGTCATGACACCCTTTTCTGATAATTCCTTACATTTAAAATTAAAAATAACTCCTTTTTTTCTTTTTGCCTCTAGCGACCATGTTAATATGTCTGAATGTATTTTTTTGTGACAAAAATATTTTTGGACCATTCTGGGTTAAAACGAAGATGTGAAATGTCATAAAAGGTTTAAACAATGCTCACCAAAAAATATTGCTTTCAACCTAGCAATAGTATTACTCACCCTGTAGAATTCTGCCGACTGTTGAAGAAATGGCCGTTCAAAGTCTTCTTCATATACTGACCTACTGTTGATTCCTAAAACCATGAGCATTTGGCAGGCATTTTTTATCGCGATTCGGTCAACCACTTCACCTTTCCGCTCCCTCATTACCATATCAAGGAGGGTTTCACGAAGATGATCCCTGATGCAGCCATACCTTACCACCTAAAAAAGCAAGGTACATAATCAAAAAAAGGGGGAGAAACAACATCATAGAATGGGGGATAAACTTCAGAATTTTAAACATAAAATAACAAATTCTCTCCCTGTGCATAATTCTCATATTCTGTCAACTGGCATGTAACACAAAGGAATAGACTGTGGCAGTTTTTAGAAAATATCTAAGTTCATAAAACACATAAGGACATAAAAATAGGAAAAGACAGAAATAATGAATTTTAGTAAGACGGTATCTGTGCACACTGACGATTAACCAGCACTAAAATTCAGGAGGTACTGAATTTGAGTGATCAGCTTTTCAGGAGAGCACATACATGTTGCCCAAGTGCTAATAAAGTGGAAGATAAATTTGTTAAACCATGTGTGAAGACAACATTATGGAAGGTATATAAAAAATTAAACAAGCTAATCCTATTAGGGAGTTACAATCAAGTGTATCAAACAGGCACCATGATGAAGTATTAAAGTCACAAGGCTAAGGAATTCCTTATAACTGAAATGAAAACTACTATTATATCAAATATTGGAAAACTTCCCAACAATGTTAACCATAACAATTAATTGATGAACTGATTGCTTTAACTAAGTTTCAGGATACTGAGACTAAGTCATCAGTCCAATATGATGGTGATTACTTTTTTAAGAGAAAAACAAAATTTTTTTGTTTCTTTTTTGTACTATCTCAGATAAGTTCTAAACTTAATGCAACTTATACTATCAACACTTGCATGAACTTCTCATAACCTACATGCACTGACTAATAGCAGCAGTCAAACTTCACTTTTGCAACAAGGATGCTCTTCTGAATAGTCATGTACTAAGAAATCAAAACATGTACCATACAGAAATATAAATAGAATTACTTAAATCAGAAGGAAGTCCTAGATGAGATTATACCTCAGGTAAGGCAATTACACTGAGTAATGAAGAACTGTGTGGAAATACAGTAAGGGAGCAAGGTGAAACTGATCTGAAAGAAAGAGTTCAACAAGAAGGCTTGAAGTTCAAGCAAGTTTATACAGTTTTATAAGAATGTTGATGTCACAATCATAGCTATGGGAAGAAAGCCTTCTGTCACCACTCTTCCTCATTCTCATTGTTGTAATGGATGAGGTAATAAAAAAATGAAAACAAGAAAGGCCAAATTACATCTTTGGGAAGCAGAATTGAGACTGATCAAAAGAACCAAGATAGCTGGCTTAGTGGCAAGTAAAAATTCTTAGATAATCCATTTGAAAGTTGGAATCCAAGAAAGATATCATCAATATCTTACAATATGACAGAAATATTTCACCAGACAAATATCATAGAACAAGAAATTATAGAACACAAGTAAATTTTAAAATTCAATCACTATATTCTTACAACAATCTGAAAAGGAAACTTTTTTAAAATGTTAATTGCTTTACGTCCCACTAACTACCTGTACGGTTTTCGGAGTCGCCGAGGTGCCAGAATTTAGTCCCGCAGGAGTTCTTTTACGTGCCAGTAAATCTACCGACACGAGGCTGACATATTTGAGCACCTTCAAATAGGATCGAACCTGCCAATTTGGGGTCAGAAGGCCAGCGCCTCAACCGTCTGAGCCACTCAAAGGAAACTTTTCACGGCCTTACAAAATCACTCTACTTAACACATCTTGTAACAATCCTGATGCATGGGCTTGAAGCTGCAACGAGACCAAACCAGCTAACAGTCCAGGCTACAATGCCAGATCTATAAACTGGCCCAGGCTAAGGGCACTAAATTTTCAGAGAAGCAAACTTCACTAGAACAAAATAATTTATTGTTCCTGTTCTATAAAAGAATAATACCATAATTTCCCATAAACAATAGTCCAAGCATGCAACTATGGTCCTAGTACATTTTTGTATTAACCAATTCTACTACTTAGTTCTCTGTTTGGCAACATGTTGTTCTGCATTGAAGTCAGTGGTGCCCTCTTTGGAGGAACTAATTTATTACCAAGAAAGAAGAGACAGCTTTATTTGTAGAAAGCCATTCTGTTGTGAGGTGACAATTTTCTTTATCCTTTGCTAACTCTGTGCATTGAGAATAAGGTAAGAAACAAGTTCAGGAAGAAATATCATATTTGTAATTACATTTATCGCTGATGTTGGATTTTCAATGGGGTACAAATCAGGTGATTTTGCAGGCCAACTGAGATATAATAGGATGGGGGAGTGTTCATAAAACCCATCACATATTCGTCTAGCCTGATGAACTTTGCTGTTATCTTGAAAAATCAGGATATCAATACCATAATCCCTGATTATTGCAGTATACTTGTCAAGTGTTTACATAACAGTACAATATATCTAACTTCAGAAATGTTTCATAGTGCTTATTAATTCTTTTAATGTTTTGAAGAGTTTATGAAGTTGTTATTTTCAATTTCAATTTTATTTTCAATCTAAATAATGAACAGGAGAAAAGTTGGAGCAATGGCCATTTGCATACTAGACAACGATCTCCAAGAATAAGCATATGAAGATCATAATTCCTTCGTAGAAAGTGAATATCCATTGTAAATTATGAAGGTGAGTACTGGCCTGCTAAATGAACAAGGTTTTGGTAGGTGGAGCAATGGTCAGTTGTATATGTAGAAAAGGAAACTTTTGGAACTGCCCAAAGAATGAGAACACAAGCTCACCAAACAAAAAATTAGAAGAAATCAATATAAGCATCATTTAATATCGACATGATATAGGCTTTTGAGCTTATGCCATGCCAATAAAATAAGGTGAAATTCTTTATGTTTTGCAGAGAACTGTGCTCTGCGTCATCATAAGTTCCCTCCAAAATGTAAAGAATTTCACCTTATTTTCTTGACACGGCATAAGCCCAAAAGCCTACATCATGTCTATAAGTACGGGCCATAAAAGCATCAATGGCAACATCATTTAATATTGTTTAACTCCGCCTTTGGACTTGACAACTGCCTGGATTCAGTTAGGAAGTGAGTCCAAAAAGTTGTGCAAGTACGTCGCATCCGGGTTAGGCCACTCGCTGACGATTTGATTGCGCAATTTCACCACATTGCAGGGATGCTGATGTCATCGTTTTACCCACTGTTTCAACATGCCCCACAGATTTTCAATGGGGTACAAATCAGGTGATTGTGCAGACCAATTGAGATGTAATAGGGTGGGGGAGTGGCCATAAAACCCATCACACATTCGTCTAGCCCGATGAACTTTGCTGTTATCATCTTGAAAAATCAAGATATCAATAGCATGCTCATCATGCAGATGTTGACAAAGGCAACACCTAATTATTCAGAATGTTTAAATAAACATGCTGGCTCATGTTATTGGTCACCTCAGTGAGCAGGCCCATTCCGTGATATTAAAAACGCCCCCAAAACATCACAGACCCACCCCTGGCTTTAACCTGACCTTGCACACATCCAAAATGAAATGCTTAATTTGGTCTTTGGTGCACTCAGTGACGTGTGTCATTGGAATACAGGCAAATACGTGATTTATCACACCACATTACGTCCCGCCAGTCAGCTACTGTCCATGGCCGATGATTTCTAGCCCACTGAAGACGTGCAGCTTTATGTGCCTGTGTGAGCAATAGCCTCTTGCAAGGTGACTTGACTCCAGATGTTCATTGCATTCAGTTCTCATCGCAATGTTCTCTCAGTGACAGGTTCAGATGGACCTTCATTTACTGACTGCAGCAATTCCTGTTGGTTTGGAAGCAATTTTGATTCACAAGCCACGAAACGCATCTCCGGTCCCTCTCAGTCAGGATCTCTTCCTGACCACAATTGTGACACCACGTTTCATGGCCACATGTAGTATAGCACTGCTTGCAAACACGTTGAACAGTTCGCTGTGAAACACCAACAAATCCAGCAACTTCACACACCATATGGCCATGGGCAGAGTCAAACACGATTGCCCCTTTTTGCCATTCTGTCACATCCTTACATCTACCCATGTTGACGTACACTGTCCGCTTGAAACAGCAATGTCTCACTGATCTCTACTGCTTTATGCTCACGTAGAGACAGTGCAGGGGCAGTTGAACACGGGACTTTTTCGCTGCGCTATGTGCACAGGCTTAACGATCCATATGTGTGTGCATCAGGGTGACTCATTTTTTTGTCCGGTGAGCTTACTATAGAGTATAAATTTTGTGATATTAAGTGTAAAATGAATTCCCCAACAAAAATGTCTTGTAAAACAAATTCTCACTGGGGCTAATAAAGGTATCGTAATGTTCCAAAAATGCTGTATTTTTCACTTATAATTAATCAACAAATACAACTAATAGCCCACATATTTTATTTTATTATTAATATATTTTAAATGTTATATAAAAATGTGCATGGGTTACCTTATCTGTGCTAAGTTACAGAGATATGAATTTTCTCATTGCATTCCACTCCACTGTAGCATTTATGAGCGAAAAGGATAAATATAATACGAATGGACCATAGTTATGGGAAATTATAGTATTTTAGTATTTATTTTTTAACTGAACCAAACGAGAAACTACAATTTTATAAGGAAATAATAAACACAAATCCCATGGCACTACAGCCCTGTTGGCCTACCAAGCAACCTCAGCTCAGCCTGAAGGTCTGCAGATTACCAGGTGACATGTGGTTAGTGTGACAAATTCTCACTGTCATTTTTCTTGGATTTCCTGGCTGGGGTCACAATCTTACTGTCAGATTGCTCTTCAATTATTCTTACAAATAGTCAGTGGACCTCGCTCCAGCCCTAAGTACAGGTAAAAATCCCTGACCTGGACAAGTATTAAACTTGGGACCTATGGGTAGCAGGCAGGCATGCTACAACTAGATGGCAAGGCAGGCACCAATATATAATAGAAACAATTATCATCACGATCGTGTTAATAAGAAGTGTTCACATTTTTAAATTACAAAGATTTTGAATACAATTAAGTAGAGTTAATTTGTACCAGTTCCCCCATGTTTACAAATTTATTCCATTTCAGGATTACCCTAATCATTTATGATTTAATAATATTATACTCTTCTTCCTCTGCTGCTTTTCGTGCACTTTGCTAGGTTCGTAGTTTAGTTATGTTAGACATTATTTTGATTATTTTTATACACTGAGTGGCCAAAAGTCATGGGAAGACTGTTGGAATGACGAACTGAATGCTGTAGCACACATGTTATATTACTAAACAGCGATGATTACTCTGGTAGTGGACTGTAGTTCGGTTATGCACGTGATTAGACCATAGGGCCGAGTCATTCACCAATATTACACGTAATAAAACTTTTATTACAATTATTACACATGTTTGATTGTGTTATGACTTTGTGCCTGACAGTGTATACAAGCTAGCTCATTTAACCGTTCTCCGTTCATACACATTATAAGACTTTGCCTAACACTGTGTGTGCCTTATTGCCATTCAGAAAATTACGCACTGTTTCTTTTAAGTGACTTACATTTTACTTCTGAGTTTTACAGTGTCTACCCCCGTCATTTTTATATCGCCTCTTCTACTTATCCGGAGTGAACTTGACCTTTTATTTTCTTTTTCCTATGCATTGTTTTTCATGTTTTAATCGGCTGATGATGACCTGGACTAGGGTCAAAACCGGTACCACTTCTACTTATTATTAAATAAGAATCTAATCACTGCATTTCTTGTTCTTTTGTATTGAATAGATTGAACCTCTTTATTTATTATTTCAATTTTAACTGTGATACTTTTCAATACGGAATAATGAATTTTTTATCTTTAAATGCTGTAGATATCTGCGGGCTTTCCTCTTCTGGCTATGAAACGGCGAAGTGTGGCTAAGAAGGCATCTGTGGTAAGACTGCTGACTACTTCCAAATGTACAGACTTCGTCATGAAGCAAACAAATAGTGCGATGTATGCCTTGATACGGACATTGCTCCTCTTGTTAATTGGGCGAAGTAGAATTGGACCTCCATAATCAATGCCACAAACACTGAATGGACATGCTGGTTAACTCTATGCTCAGGATAGTTAGCGATGAGTTGATGACTGGCTACGCCTTTCAATTGTAACATGTTACGCATTTGTGCACTTGTTGTCTGGCTACGTTTCTGCCATTCAGAATCCAATCACGTTGACGAAGGGTTGCTAACAACAGTTCTGGTCCCGCATGAACCTGTTGTAAGTGTTCATGTTTGACAATTAGAGTTTTGATGGTAATAAAATTTGGTGTTTTGTTGAGAATGGGAGCGACATGTTCTTCAATCTACCACCAAATCTAAGTACACTATCATGTAGAAATGGTCAGAGATTTTTCAGCTGACTCTTCCTTGATACAATGCCTTCCTTCTGCAAGTCTTTGATTTCTTCACCGAATGACTCTGCCTGAGCTATGTGAATGCATGACATTAATGATGACTAAAGTTCTTGAACTAACAACGGTCCCATTCATTTATTGTTCGGCTGTTTGGAGTTGTGAAAGAATCTGCTACAATAAGCCAGAACTCTTTGTAGTTTTGTCAGTGAAGAAAATCTTTCGATGATGTCACTGCCTTTAGTGACAAGTAATGTTGCTACTGTTCGCTGTTCCAATATGGTGTGACAAGTCTCATCGATGACTAGGGGCTGCGGCAGGTTGAGCTGAGGTGCTGACAACCATGATGGACCTGACCACCACAGTGTGGACTGTTGTAACTCTTGAGGCTCAACTCCTCGAGAAATTAAATCTGCAGGGTTTTGATGAGATGAAACATGATGCCAATCTTTGACATTGTTTTCTCAATAGTTTAAAAATTGAACTTCCATTTCAAATACGGACAGCAACAACGGACATTGGTTCCGTACGAGACGTTATGGCAGGCTTGTCAATTTCAAATTAATTTCATTTTTAACATTGAACACAAAAGTTTTTGCAAAAAGTGAGGTCAATTTGTGCAAATAATGTATATATATATTTATATTTTTTACATTTCCCAAATAGTCTTTAAAAGACATTTGGTTCTTCCATTTTTACATTTTTTTCAGTTTCTGATTTGAGTTTTATAATCTACCATGTGATTTTATGGCTGATGAAGTCTCAAATAGAGACAAAACATGTCCCTAAATATTTTTAATATGTTTATAATTAAATAGTTCACTTATAAAGTGACGTGTATTGTTTGGATGGACCAAAACCTAACATTGTTTCTTAGTAAAAACTACTCTGACTGATGTTGTGCTTTGTTTAAATACTGCACGGTGTGGCAAGTAATAATGTTCAGAATCATCTGTTACATGTAGGCCTACCTCCCTCATGTGACATAAATGTTCATACTCGGACATGAAGTTCGCATACTGTTCATGCAATACTGGATTTTTCTTGAATTTTGCTTCCAGTTGGTGAAATCTTTGTGTTGCCATATCACGAGAATTGCCCAAGGGTGAGTGAGTTTCTTTACAAGGTAACCTGACAACGAATCTTCCTTCAGGAGTGCGTGTGATGTTATCCTTGAAGTGATGTAAACACTGTTGTTATTCCCGAGTTTTAGGTTTGGTGTGCAATTCTTCTATTTCCCAAAATAAACGAAGTTGCGTGTGGAGTCGATCCTCCTTTTTGACAAAGATAGAAGTGACTATGTTGCATGCAGGATGGCTGTTTGACTGAGAGCATTTGCCAGAAATTATCCAACCCAGATGAGAGTCCTGCAATACCGGGTAATTACCTTCACGTTTTTTCCCACCTGCCTTTAAAATGTTAAAAAACAGCTCTGCTGCACCAATGATTAAATCTACCTTGCCTGGACTGTAGAATTTAGATCTGTTAGTGTGATGGCACTAGGTTAGTTCCACCATTTTTAATCTAACTCCATGGAAGGCATTTGTCCTGTGATGGTGGCAGAAACCACTAAACAATTTATGTTAGTGTTAAAATCTGATATTGTGGACTAGAGGTGAAAATCCACACTGTGTTTCATAGATGATGAATTGTTAATGTCTACAATAGAACTGGTGTCTTCTTTATATTTTAAATTTAGTCTGTTGACATTGTCTTTAGCGATGAGATGAGTTTGACTGCCACTGTCCAAGAGTCCTCGAACCTTACGAAATTTACCACTGTGATCCTTAATTTTGATAATAACTGTGGATAACAACCCACATGGTTTGTTTTGAGTACATGGATGTTCATTCTTGGTAGTTGTGTGAACGCTAGCAAATACCACCTTATTGTTAGAAGTTGTTTCGTTTGTTGTACTAGACCTGTAATGATGATGTAATGTGTTGTGGGCCTGACTCTGACACTCTTGACGTTTTATGTGGTGCTTTAAGACAATTTAAACAAGAGTTTGTTGTCACAAGCATACTGAATGCGATTTGATACTGTTAACTTGAGAAATGCTTCACATGCAAAAGTTCCTGGTGCATGACCTTGTTTACAATAAGAGCACTGATTGTTAATGCATGCAACATGTGTATAGGATGACAGTTTTTTTTCTTGTGTGAGCCTTCTTCACTATCGCGCACCTTGACTTAGCTGACAGACGTTTGCATGTTTTCAAGGACTTGGCAGCGATGTTCAATATAAGAAGTTAATTGTTTGAGGGAGGAATCTCTGTTAGAGTCTGCTTCTAGCTCCCAGCCCCTCCTGGTTTCATAATCAAGATGATCAACAATATGTTGCGACAATATTACTTCTTCGAGAGGAGTATCTAACTTCAATGCTTTAAGTGCCTGTAAGTTGCTTGAGAATGTGCCAATACATTGCCTGAGATCTTCAGCGGTTTCATTCTCCACTGTTTTAATGTTTAAGTCTCTCGTTTCGAAACCGATCACATACGAGGTTCCAAGCTACCGTATAGTTTGTTTCAGTAGTTGGAAGGTTCTGAATTAATGCTTTAGCTGAACCCTGAACTGCTCCTAGTAAGTAGTGAAATTTCTGAATGGATGCTAGACTGGAATTTTCATGTACCAATAGTTTGAAATTATCTTCAAACGACATCCAAACTTCATAGTTACCATTAAACATGGGTAGTTTAATCGCGGGTAATTTGATGTTGATATTTTCGTGCGACAAATGTGAAGTGTTACTTGTGGAACTACCGGCATTTTCGTGTTGGTCTGACGACAATAATACCTGAATTTTTGCCTTCAAACTGTACACAACGTCCCCTACTTCATCTCTATCTACACCATGATCTTGTTTACTATCTTCCACCTCAAGCTGCGATTGAACTAAATCGTATTTGCTTTCTAAATCAATAAGTGCATCATATCTGACCCTAATTTCTGCTAGGTTTTGAGTAGTGTCATACTTTTCGACAAAAGGTTTGATTTTTGTGATTCAGATAAACTCGTTGCTTAATTAGCTTTGCGATTTCATTCTCATCCATTGTAAAGCACTGGTTCACACAAATGTAAATAATGCAAGGAAAAGGTAATTAAAAGGAATCTGACCTTGTAAACTGAAGAGTCCCATGTTGCATTGTATGATGTTTCAAACGCGTTTCACTTTTACCGTGTAATATCCGGCCCAGAGGACCAAAAATTGTTGGAATGACGAACTGAATGCTGTAGCACACACACTGTATTACTACACAGAGAAGATTGCTCTGATAGTGGACTGTAGTTTGGTTATGCACATGATTAGACCATAGAGCCGAGTCATTCACCAATATTACATGTAATAAAACTTTTATTACAATTATTCATGATTAACAAAATACACAAAAACTATTTACACCTTAAAGAATAAAATGCCTGGATGGCTACTGATTAAGTTTGAGGCCATGTGGCCATGAATGCGTGTCTAGACGACATGTTGTCGCTGATCAAGTCTGTCTTGCAGTTGCCAGAAACCAGATGCATTCTGGTCACTCAAACGAGATGCGGACAAGAGCGCGCTCTGTATAAATTTTCTAAGAGGACGAAACAGACACTGAATGTGATGTTAATAATGAGTTGCTCTTCCACAAGCCCTCAAAACAGCAGCAATACAGCGAGGCATCGGCTCTACAAGGTGTTGGAATTGTTCTGGAGGGATCTGGGCCCAGGTACATTGCACTTCTACCCACAAATGGTCTTGTGTAGTTCGTGCGGGGTTCATGAAGCATATACCAGCTTCGACAGCATCCCATAAATGCTCGACTGCATTAAGATAGGGGGATCTGGAGGGCCAATCCATGGTCGTAACTTCACTGCAGTGCTCTTCCAATCACCTGCATGCCACCAAAGAGCGGTGACATGGCACATTGTCCTGTTGAAACATGACATCTCCATCAGGGTACTCTAGGGACAGAAAGGGATGCAGATGGTCTGAAAATATGTCCATATAACGTGCACCTATCAGCACTCCCTGCACCCAGACAATGGATCCTAACTGCAACCAAGAGAATGCCGCCCAGACCAGAACTGAGTCACCTGCCGGCTGGACACAACCTTGTTGACACGCAGGATCCGTAGCTTCATGGGGTATACGACACACTCTCACGTGCCCATCAGCTCTATGTAACTGGAACCGGGATTCATTGGAACATACCACACGCCGCCACTGTTCCATGGTCCATTGCCGATGGTCAGATGCACATAGCCCATGTGCAGGACTGTCAGGAGGCAACTGCACCACATAAGCTTCACCAGCTGACAACCAACTCGTGTTCCTTTGCTGACACCTTGACACAGAGCTCAACAACATTCTGCAGAGGCGACGTGATGTCCGTTCGTTAAACACCTGCGGTCTTCCCATGCGGCTGATTATGCGGATGGTAACATTCTCTCTGTGATATTGAAGATTCACCCTCGACACTGTTGACCTATGAGAACTGAATTTGCGTGTAATCTCCGCAATGCTATGACCCATGCGCCGTGCATCAACCCATGTTCAAAGCCGGTTAAATCGAGACATGTTGCCACCTTCACGATACTGTTGTCTGTGACAGACTACTCAGCTACGCTGCAGCTAGCCGCAACGCTCAGGGGTCATACACGGTACATTTTCTATTGGGACACCCATTCCAAGTGATTTCTGGTTACTTAGTGTAATTAATCAATGCTTTTCTGAGTAACACATACTGTAATAGCATAGTTTATCTGTTTAATGTTGCTGGGAATGGGTTCAAATATGACATCTGCCAGCTTCTTATTTACAGTTTGGCCAGAAAGTTTAGGAGGCACACTATAATTTGAAAATAGGCAACCCTGTTCCTGTATTATTAGGTGTCATAACAAAGTTTTCACTGTTAATTAACATTGGGGAAATTAGTATTATTTTGGCGCAAACTAGGTGTTTCTATGGCGATGGTTACTCCTTAGAGAAAATTTTATAATATTTTAAGGAAATGAAAATGTTTTACTATTTTAACAACAAAATGCAAAATAAATGAGTAACTAATTGTGATTAATTTTCAATTTATTGCTCAATTGCTCTTGTTGTTGTTTGAGTCATCAGTCCATAGACTGGTCTGATGCAGCTCTCCATGCCACCCTATCCTGTGTTAACCTTTTCATTCCTACGTAACTATTGCATTCTACATCTGATCTAATCCGCTTGTTATATTCATACCTTGGTCTACCCCTACCGATCTTACCACCAACCCTTCCTTCAAAAACCAGCTGAACAAGTCCTGGGTGTCTTAAGATGTGTCCTATCATTCTATATCATCTTCTCGTCAAATTTAGCCAAATCGATCTCCTCTCGCCAATTCGATTCAGTATCTCTTCAGTCGTGATATGATCTATCCATCTCACCTTCAGCATTCTTCTGTAACACCACATTTCAAAAGCTTCTATTCTCTTTCTTTCTGGGCTAGTTATCGTCCATGTTTCACTTCCATACAATGCCACGCTCCACACTAAAGTCTTCAAAAACATCTTTCTAATTCCCATATCAATGTTTGAAGTGAGCAAATGTCTTTTCTTTAGAAAGGTCTTCCTTGCTTGTGCTTATCTGCATTTTATGTCCTCCTTACTTCTGACATCGTTAGTTATTTTACTACCCAAGTAACAATATTCATCTACTTCCTTTAAGACTTCATTTCCTAATTTAATATTTCCTGCATCACCTGCCTTCGTTCGACTGCACTCCATTACTTTTGTTTTGGACTTATTTATTTTCATCTTGTACTCCTTACCCAAGACTTCGTCCATACCATTCAGCAGCTTCTCAAGATCTTCTGCAGTCTCAGATAAAATAACAATATCATCGGCAAATCTCAAGGTTTTGATTTCCTCTCCTTGGACTGTGATCCCCTTTCCAAATTCCTCTTTGATTTCTTTTACTGCCTGTTCTATGTAAACATTGAAAAGGAGGGGGAACAATCTGCAGCCTTGCCTCACTCCTTTCTGGATTGCTGCTTCTTTTTCAAAGCCTGCGATTCTCATCACTGCAGACTGATTTTTATACAGATTGTAGATAATTCTTCGTTCTCGGTATCTGATACTAATCACCTACAGAAACGTAAATAGCTTGGTCCAATCAACATTATCGAATGCCTTTTCTAGATCTACAAATGCCATGTACGTGGGCTTGTCCTTCTTGATTCGATCCTCTAAGATCAGACCTACAGTAAAGTCAGGATTGCTTCACGTGTTCCTAAATTTCTTCTCAAGCCAAATTGATCTTCTCCCAACTCAGCTTCAACTTGTTTTTCCATTCTTCTCTAAATAATACGTGTTAAAATTTTGCAGGCATGAGATACAGAACTAATGGTGCAGTAGTTTTCACACCTGTCAGCACCGGCTTTCTTGGGAATAGGTATAACAACATTCTGCCGAAAATCGGATGGGACTTCCCCTGTCTCATACATTTTGCACACTAAATGGAACAACCTTGCCATGCTGGTTTCTCCTAAGGCAGTCAGTAATTCAGAGGGAATGTCATCAATTCCAGGTGCCTTGTTCCTATTGAGGTCACTCACAGCTCTGTCAAACTCTGACCTCAAAACTGGGTCTCCGATTTCATCAGCATTAACAGCCTCTTATTGTTCCAGAACCAAATTATCTACATCTTTACCTTGGTACAACTGTTGGATATGTTCCTGCCATCTTTCTGCTTTGTCTTCTTTCCCTAGAAGTGGCTTTCCATCTGAGCTCTTAATATTCATACACCTTGATTTCCTTTCTCCAAAGGTTTCCTTGATTTTCCTGTATGCAGCATCTTCCTTTCTTAGAACCATACAACCTTCGACATCCTTGCAGTTCTCCTTCAGCCATTCTTCCTTAGCTACCTTGCACTTTCTATCCACTTCATTCTTTAATCGCCTGTATTCTTTTTTGCCCTGTTCATTTCTAGCATTCTTGTATTTTCATCATTCATCAATCAGGTCCAGTACCTCCTGAGTTATCCACTGATTCTTAGTTGATCTTTTCTTCCTTCCTAACATTTCTTCAGCAGCCCTACTGACTTCATTTTTCATGACTATCCACTCTTCCTCTATAGTGTTTCCTTCAGCCTTTTCATTTAGCCCTTTTTTCCATGGAGGAAGCCATCATCTGTACATCATTCATACAGAGAGAGCTGCATGTCCTCGGGAGTTAGTTACGGCTGTAGTTTCCCGTTGCTTTCAGCCGTGTAGCAGTATCAACACAGCTAAGCCATGTTGAGTATTATTACAAGGCCATATCAGTCAATCATCTAGACTGCCGCCCTTGCAAATTCCGAAAGGCTGCTACCTCCCTTTCGATGAACCATTCCTGTGTCTGGTCTCTCAGCAGATACCCATCCGATATGGTTGCACCTGCAGCTCGGCTATCTGCTTCATTGGGACACGCAAGCCTCCCCACTGCGGCAAGGTCACATGGTTCACAGGAGAGGCAATTCCTCTAACATATTATACTTTTAATTTGCAAGATGAAATATCCCTTGAAAATGTATTTTGCAAACATTCAAACATTTTCCTGTTGCTTTTTTCTAGACAAGGATGGGGCAAATCATGGCACAAGTTGTTTGATATAACTTCCGAACGGAAGCTCTAGCACGCCGCTGTCTGCACAGCACAGTTTTTTTGGAATGCGATTTGTACGCGATACAAGTTCCGCGCACACTAGGTGCTTCCAATCAGAAGTTATATCAAACAACTTATGACGCAATTTCCACCACATTTGTCTAGAAAAATCATAACTCCGGAAATGCTCGGATGTTTGCAAAATATTTTTAAAGGGACATTTCATCCTTGCTAATTTAATATATAATACATTAAAAACAATCCAGTAATGAATCAAAATTACATCACAATTAGTTACTCAGGTTATTTTGAATTTTATTGTCAAAAAAGTCAAAAATGTTGTTCAGTTAAAATTACCATTTTCTAGAAAAAGTAACAATCGTCGTAGAAACACCTAACTGGGGTCAAAAAAGTATTGGTTCCCTAATGTTATAATTAACAGTTAAATATATTGTTATATCACCTAATAATTTTGTTTTGTTTTTTTCTTTACGTCACACCGACACAGATGGGTCTTATGGCTACGATGGGATAGGAAAGGCCTAGCAAGAGAAAGGAAGCAGCCGTGGCCTTAATTAAGGTACAGCCCCGGCATTTACCTGGTGTGAAAATGGGAAACCACAGAAAACCATCTTCAGGGCTGCCGACAGTGGGGCTTGAACCCACTATCTCCCGATTGCTGGATACTGGCTGCACTTAAGCGACTGCAGCTATCTATTCATTTGGAACAAATATTTCAGATTCTCTATGGGAATCAACATCTATAGCAGCTATCGAGTTTGGTCAAATTATAGTGTGTTCCTAAACTTTCTGTTAAAACTATGTATGTACTTAGATGCAAGTATATGATTCAGATATACCTATGGAAACATAGTTACAATTTATATTATTTTAACTTTTCCCTGGAGATTTTTAGTACCAAATTGTAGATGATCACCTTTAGTACATTGGGCTGGATTCTGAATGAAATGTAGAGGTGTGAGATGAAGAGAGTTACTAAGAAGACCAAAGCTTTTCTGACTGTATGAAACAACAGATCGATTGATATGAAATATGAATGTATTAAAAAGATACATAAAGAACATATGGAGTATGTTAATATAGAATTGATACTGCAAATAATAAAGAAAGAGAGAAAATATATATTATGGAGAAGATTACAGGAAATGTCATGGATGAGTACAATAGAAAACTTTATAACAGTATTTAGTCATATTACAGACTGTGTTTTAATAAGTTAGCAATGTGTTTTGAATGATTTTTTTACTAGTCTGCCTGAATGATAATATTTTCTGTCCTGTTTTGAGACCTCATTATGTTCATGTTATTAATATTTGTATGATACAAGAATTTTATACGCCAATAACTGAAATCCTGAATATTTCAATATATTGGTTATAACTAATATCACAGTAAGAACAGCTGCAAACAATTTATCTGTGGAAAGCTGCCCATCCAATTTGGGTATAAGGTTAGGTGTTCAAAAACATCCTCGGGCTGTCTCATAAATTTTAATATTTGCCAAGGAAAGAATCCTCATGGTAATACTGAGTATGAACAATGATTTGGAAAGTGAGCTGCTCGAATGGTACTGATCAGCTACCTGGTGATAAGTCACACTTGCCCTTTTGATTATGCTTCGATAACCTTTTTACCAGAATGGCACATTTGGCTCATCTAAAATTTTGTACATACGGCACTACAAGGATAGTTTGAGAGAACAGAATTAACTGAAACCGCCCAATTATGCCTACAAATGAGACGAAGGGACAAGCGCGAGGGATATATGAGATGGCAAGGAACTTGGACAGAAAAAAGTACCGTTTGTTGGACTGATGGCTCTGTGGCTACCATACCATCAACTTGCCATGGCGCTGAACCAATTTCAAATGGTGATGCTATACTACAAGGCAGAGAAAAGCAAAGTACATGTCAAGAGCCTCACTGTATTTGGAGTTTAGTGGTGGATCGGGCAGTACAGAGAGAATGGACCAGAATGTGCTGTATTACAGAGTAAGTATATGTGGAAAGAAATGGTGACGGTCAGTGGTCACATGGCTCCTGAACATTTCCATTCACAATTCATAGTTCCTTCGAAGGAGGTCTGGATGTGACTTGTAACATCTAGAATTTCATCACCATATTGTGTAGACATTCACAAGAAATTTAAAATGATGTCAAAAGGAAAAGGCTGCCTCGACACCTTAAGATATATCACCCCGCAAAGCAGTGTCTGTGAAATCTTGTGACATTTAGTGCATTATTTATATAATCATTTATTTTATTCATTTCGACCATTAGGATCTCGAGTGACTTGTCCAGCACATCTTCATTCTGCACAATACTTCTTCATGCTTTCACTCCTATTTCTCTCTGCTTCTGTGATTTGGAACTTAATCTTATCGGTCCATTTGTGACATTCACCGAGCTTTATGTAAACAGATCTATCCCGAACAGTCATTAGTGGATATTTATCCATTATGCCAACAGCCTTCCAATCCTCCCTAACTTCCTTCACCTAGTTATTTCCCGTTAAGCATGTTGCATTCCACATCCTCTTTGTTAACCTGTTGTCATCCATCCTCATCACATGTCCCACGAAACTCAAATTTCTTTTCCGTAACACACTTGAAATTGTCTGTACTTTCATTTGCATTATTTATGTTTTGCTTTTTTACTATTTTCTTTACGTCGCACTGACACAGTTCGGTCTTATGGTGACGATGGGATAGGAAATGGCTAGGAGTAGGAAGGAAACAACCATGGCCTTAACTAAGGTACAGCCCCAGTATTTAATAGTGTGAGAAAGGGAAACCACAGAAAACCATATTCAGGGCTGCCAACAGTGGGGCTCGAACCCACTATCTCCTGAATGCAAGCCAATAGCAACCTGACCCAAACCGCGTGACATCTTGCTCAGTCATCATTTATGTAGTTCAATTAGTATCTTTAGTGTACATTCCTCATAAATTATTATCTTCAGTCTCTTTTAGTGTACCTATTTTCTACATAATTTATCAATACCAATATGTAAAATCTATACATACTAAAGAAATGATAGAGTAAAATGCTAAGTATCTGCTGATGAAACCCTGAAAAGTATGAGTTTAATATTATATACACAGTTCCAAAAAATCAGGGGAGCATGTTTCTGAACGTATACCATGTTCCATAAAACAAAACCTCACACCCAGGTATATTACCAACTAAACCTTTATTCTTTACCGTTGAAGTATACAGATGAACATTGATGGATTCACGTTCATTTTCAGAACACAAACGGAAATGTCCAAATACGGGCGAAAACAAAGTGATAACAGTCCGCCAGGGTGGATTTTTATCACAGTTGGAGAGCTTCAGTATGGTGTATGTCCTCCATGGGCATTTATCACAGCTTGGCACCTAAGTGGCATGCTCTGTATAAGTTGACGGAGGTCACGTTGCGGTATCAGGTCCCATTCTTCAATAAGAGCCTGTTCGAGGTCTTGGAGAGTCAGTGGTGCAACAGGATGCCCACGAACACTTCTGCCAAGCCTATCTCACACATACTTGTCCAACCCCGCTTGTAAACTGGCCTGCCTTAATGCAGCGATTCCACAAGTGTTGAAAAACTGACTGAGAGACATTGAGATTCACAGCAACATGACGAAAAGTCCATCCTTCCTGGATCAAAGTGACGGCCCTTGCAACTTGAACCTCGTTAAGATGTCTCATGGGATGTGCTGGTTAACGTACAATGATGTCAAATGACCGCAGTAGTCTGTGTAGCTTACAACAGCATAGGGACGCACCGCTATTCACTTTGTTTTGAGGGGTCACCTGACATTTTAATACATGGCTACGCCTACAGATGGAGTATAACTTCGATTTGACATACCCTGAGTAGCTAAGGTCTCAACGTATGCTGTACGACCATTGGAACCCCATTTACCACATTAACTTTCACATACCAGATGTTACAAAACATGTTCCCCTAATATTTTTTTTACTATGTAGTTAAGTTCTACTATGGACTAGAAGTGATTTGGGTGGATTTGAAATAAAACAAACAATAATGTTGGCATTAAGGGGTTAAGAAAGTATTAAATTTAAGTTTTGAGTATACTGACAAAGGAAAACAGGATATACAGCCATTGTAAACTATTGATATAAGAAGATTAATTCTGTACAGTTACAACACACACACACACACACACACACACACACACACACACACACACTAGAAAAAACAAGGATATAAGACAGTGACTTTGTATGAAACAGAGCTTGATGGAAATATTGTGATAGTATGGTATTATGAAGAGAATGAGTTCAAACAGAGCAAAGTCTGAGTGAAATGTCAGAGGCAAAAGACCTATATGAGGATCATGTGATGTTTTGGAGAAACAAGTTTGCAAATAAAAAAATGATGTGCAAACAGGAGAAAAAATTAAACAATAGCTATGGATGGACGGGGTAAACTGAAAGAAACTCATGTACATAAATAAAACCACGCCAGACTTGATAACCAAGTGTTAAAATGTTGTCACTACTGTACATCTGATAGAAGATTAAGGATACCTTAATCTCAATACAAAATTCAAAAATATATTATCAAAATATTTTAAACCAAATACCTGATCCCTGAAGATTATTAGCCCCAAATTATATACATTATCAACATCATTTTGTTGAACATAGACACGGTCCATGTACATAAGAATGTCTCTGATCATCACCATGGATGTTTGATGATCATTCCAAGCTTGATTTAAGGTCTGAAGAAAGTTATTATGGAGGGCTTTCAGGACATCTTCTCTAACCTAAAAGAAGGAAAATAACATAATTCAACATAAAATTTAGGATGTAATGAAGTGTAATCAGTTACAGAGCAGACTCGTAATATTTTGCTTATACACTAAGGACTAAGTAATGTGAGGTAGATATTCTCAGACGTTTAATACCCCCCTCACAAACAATTGAGTGGCACATGGCACATTCTTGTATCTTCCATCTACTTAATAAAAGATAAGTATTGACTGTTGATGGACAACAACAAAGATTTTACTGTACATCTATCATCATACTAAAACACAATGATTACTTCTTTTCCTGCCGCTTTTCCCACACCTGTGGGGTCGCGGGTGCGAACTGTGTAGCACATGTGGATTTGGCCTTGTTTTACGGCCGGATGCCCTTCCTGACGCCAACACTATCTGGAGGGATGTAATCATTATTGTGTGTTTTTGTGGTGGTTGTTAGTGTAGTGAGTTGTGTGAATATGAAGAGGAGTGTGTTGGGACGGACACAAACACCCAGTCCCCGAGCCAGAAGAATTAATCAGAAGCGATTAAAATCCCTGACCCGGCCGGGAATCGAATCCGGGACCCTCTGAACCGAAGGCCAGTACGCTGACCATTCAGTCAACGAGTCAGACTACAATACACTGATTACATCACACTGAAAATTCATTAAAATGCAAATGAAGAGAAAGGTTAATTACATTTATTTATACCCCCTAATATTAAAAAAACCACTTTCAAAAATTTATTTTCCGTGAGGTATAATAAGATCCATTTTCACAACTGTGATGGTTGAAATAAGATTCCTGGGTTTGATTTCACACATAAAATCACTTACGTTTGACACAACCAGCTACAAATTTAGTTCAGGATCAGTCCAAACTTTCAGCATTGCATACGATAGTTAGTGTTCAACAAACCTTTATCTGTCAACTCGTACTGTCAAGAATTTGTCCCAACATGACAGATTAATGCATGGACCGACTTATGAATTGTCAAAGCACTTCATGGACATGCACAATAGCAGAAGTAGCAGCAGCAGTATCTAAGTCTGTGTTATATGTAACATTGATTTTAAAACAACCCATTCAAAACAAAGGACCGTATTTGATGCACAACACTGTGTCAATATATTGGACATCGTTTATGGGAAGAATAGATTATGTACTGTATGTCTTATTTTAGATGACAGGACACATGCTATGATGCTTCTTTTCTGTCCAACCATAGATTTATCTGAATTTAGAATATGCTAAAAAAAAATCTCTCTCTCTCTCTCTCTCTCTCTCTCTCTCTCATCCTTCATTACAGACTATTATGCCATTCATCATTCAGTCCTCAAGCCTCTGTTAATCTACTAAATGCCTCCACAATCATCTATCTGTAACCAGCTCTGTGGCGTCCTTTTGTTCAATACTTCTTATTTTTAAATCGTTAGAAACTGAGTCTATCATCGTCGCCTTGGTCTGCCCCTACTTCTTTTACCCTTCATGGCCGGATCCATTATTCTCCTGCATAACCTATCCTCCTCCATTCACCTCAAATGACCCAACCACTAAGTCTGTTTATGCGTACCACTTCATCTATCGAGTTCATTCCTAAGTTAGCCTTTATCTCCTCATTCCCATTGCCATTGTTCCCACCTGTTTGTACCAACAATCATTAGGTAATAAATTTCATATTATGCCACACTGGAGAGCAATATAATATAAAACAAGAGCTAACAGGTTTCCACCTATTCAATACTTATTCTAATATTGGGTACTGAATAGAAGGAAATCTCCCAGCAAACATTCTCACAACCTTCATGTCTGTTACTTTTAACTTATGAGTAAGATATTCTGAGTCCACCCAGCCTCCATTCCTGTAAAGCAAAGTTGGTCTGTAAACAGACTGGTGTAAAGATAGTTTTGTCTGGGAGCTGACCTATTTTTACAGAATACTGTGATTGCAACTGCAAGCTCACTGCATTAGCTTTGCTGCACCATCATTCAAACTCACTTACTAATCATCCTGGGAGCATACATACATACATACATACATACATACATACATACATACATACATACATACATTACATTACATTACATTACATTACATTACATACATACTTCAGTATAAACTGTTATGTCTTTCAGCGTGGGACAATACACATCCTAAATACTTGATATGATTACCTGTTCCAATTTTATATTCCCAACATGAAATTCAATTCTCTTAAGTTTCTTCCCCACTGACATCACTTTAGTCTTGGAAATGCTAATTTTCTTATCATACTCATTACACCTAGTTTCAAGTCCCCAGATATTAGAATGCAGGCTTTCACCACAGTCTGCCATTACAACCAAGTTTCAACATTGGCCAAACTGATTACTAAAGTTCCACCCAACTAAATCCCTCCCCGCCATTTCATACCTTTCAGCAAATGATCCATGTAAACTATGAACAACAAATATGAAACGCCTGTAAATACCTTGAAACAAGAACTAATTCCACGATCATTTCTCACTGCAGCCCAACCGTCAACATTAATGCTTTTGATTGCTTGTAATAATCTACCATTAATCCCATAATCCCTCAGTATGGCTAACATTTTCCCTCAACAATTTGTCATTTGTCATCTGCAAAATATAATCGTAACTATCTACTCCTTTTGTAACATTTTTCTATTTTTATTTATTTAATTGTGTCAGAAACATACATTATACTTACAATTATACAGGACAATGACAAATTTGGTACTATAATCATTAATTATTTCTGATGATGGCAGGTATCGATGTGATTTAAGCTCTACATAAATACAAAATTAATTAAATATGGTGTGACCAATATGCAGCTTATTCACATGCTTTCTTGGTAGCGTCTATCACATTCTGGAGAGAGCAAGTAGGTGGACACAAGTTACAAACAAGAAGATGGCTTATTGTCTTTTCTTCACCACATTCACATAGAGTGGAGTCACAAACAAGACCCCACTTTCTCATGTTAGTCTTTGTTCTTCCAACTCCTGAACACAACCTGTTGAACGTCTTCCATATTGACCAGCTTTCCATGTGGCCTGGAGTAAGTCTTTCGGAAGGCGCCATCCATCCTGCAAGGTGGCTGGATCTGGAATGGCACCAATTCACTTTGAAGTTCGATGATGATTCAATGTGGCTTTCAGTTGTATGGAGAAAGCTTTTCCTTGATTTGAGCCGTTGGGTTGCTGGACGGTACCCATATAAAGTATGGGTCGTCAGGTTCAGTGCTTTAGATTTATCCAGTCTGGATGCACACTCACGACGAATATCTGAAGACAATACCTGCTAGACAATAAACTTTATCAAGTGGTGTAGATCTCAAACATCCTGTAACAAGTCTGCAGGTTTCATTTAAGGCAACATCCATTTGATTAGCATGACTAGATCTACAACAGACAGGGCAGGTGTGTTCTGCTGCTGAATAACAGAGGGCTATTGCTGATGTTCTTAAAAGGAGAGAATGCGTCCCCCAGGTTGAACCTGATAATTTCCGGATAATGTTGTTTCTTGCAAATACCTTCCTTTTGATATTCAGAGAATGTGTTCTATAGGTTAGTGCTCGGTCAAGAGTTACTCCTAGATATTTGAGAGAAGCAGTGTTCTAATATTTTACCTTCCCAAATCACTTGCATTTTTCTCGCTGTCTGTCGATTTTTTAGGTAGAAGGCACAGACTTGTATTTTTGATGGGTCTGGTTTTATTGGTTCTCTTGGTAATAACCACTTAGAATTTGTAGAGCATGGGAGAGCTCCTCTTCAGCTAGTTCAAACATTTCCTCTTGAACTGCCAGAGCAACATCGTCTGCATAAATAAAGCTTTTTGTCCCTTGTGGGCGAGGCTGATCATTGGTGTAGGTGTTGAAAAGTATAGGTGCTAGCACACTCCCTTGTGGAAGGCCATTCTTTAAGTTCCTCCATCTACTCCCCTTGCCTTGGAATTCAACAAAAAATACCTTCTGTTCTGTAGAAAGCACTCAATCATTTGGGTGAGTTTATAGTCCTTAGTTATACTGTGCACTTTACAAAGCAGTATATGGTGATTAACTGTATCGTAGGCTGATGTAAAATCAACAAAAACTACTCCAGTGACTTTGTTGTTTTCATAGCTGTTTTCTATATATTGTGTGAGGTGCAGTATATGGAAAGTACAACTCTTCCCTGGTCGAAAGCCGGCTTGTTCTGGTATGAGTAATAGGTCTATCACTTCAGATAGTCTGTCCAGAATCATTCTTTCTAAGATTTTGTATAAATGGCACAACAAAGAGATTGGTCAGGAGTTCTTCGGATCACCTGCATTCTTGCCAGTTTGAGTATTGCTATGTATGTATGTACAGTCCGTCAGCGATGCCGTTGGTGGGATCCTCAACAGCTCTGCCATCAGCTGTCATAGATGGCCTAGGCATCACACAAGAGGCGTACTAGGGAAATGAGGAGTGAGGTAGTTTCCCCGTTGCTTTCCTCACCGAGCCAGAGTTGCTATTACATATCAGTCTGCCAAGCCCACTGAAATGCATACCCCAACCGACCCTATGAGCAACACTTCCACACCATTCATAGCAGGGACTGACTGCATAAGGATTGGCTATAACTCTTGCTTTTCTCCACAGTTTAGGAATTTTGCAATATTTGATGCAGTTGTTGTATAAGTCCAAGAGCCATTGCTTACTGACAGGACCAAATCTTTTGAGTTGCTCAATACAAATGTCATCAAGGCCTGCCGCCTTACCATTTTTGCATTCATTCAGCGCTCTATGTAGATCTTCCATAGCCAACTGGTTAGAGAGAATGCTGTTTTCCTGGTTAGTCGGCTTTTCTTTTTGTTTTGATCCTCTCCCAGCTTTATTTGATTTGCCGCTCTCTACGAGCTGACTAGTTATTTGATTTGCAGAAACGTTGCTATGTACTAAGGTCTTAGTTGTATCATTACTGAGGTTCCTAAGTAACCTCCACGCATTGTAACTGTTTCTTCCCATATCCAGCTCTTCCATTAATTTAATCCATTGGTTACGTTTGGATTCTGAAATGGAGGAAATAACACGCTGCCCACTGTGGATAGTTTCATCACTGAAAGGATCTTGTTTGAAAAGGTCTTTATATTCTTTCAGCAAAGTGGATGTTTCAGAGGTAAGACCTTGAATGTAACTGGTCCTACATCCTCTAGGAATAGCTTTTCTGGAGCAATACTGGACGAGTTCCAAGAACTCTTCATATGCCTCTGGAACGGGATCAATTGTTGTAATCCTCTCATCAAGCATTGTGGTGAATTTTTGCCAGTCAGCCTTCTTGAAATTGTACCTTCGCCTGAATGCACAGTGTGTGGCCGGATTGCTGGTACCAACTGACACATAATGGGGCGGTGTTGTGTGTTAGGAATCGGTGAACAAATTGACTTCATGCTTTGATTAGCTAATTTCTCGCTCACAAAAATAAGATCAGGGTTGTATCCACGTTGCCATCTACCACTATTAAAAGATGGAGGAAGTTTATTATCATGGATCAAGGATAGTCGATGCAGTTCTGCCCACTCTAGTACGGCATCTCCATTTCAATCATCTTGAGAATAGCCCCAAACAGTGCTATGACTACTGAAATCACCAACAATAACAGATGGTTTCGGACTGCTGAAATTAGCAGGAGGATTAAATGAGAATACCTCATTGGGAGGCTTGTAGACAGAGGAAATTACAAAGTTACTAACTTCTACAGTAATTATTTCAACATTATTTTGTTCTGTGATGGAAGTCATAAGAATCTTAAGATCTGGTTTGGCAAAGATGGTACTACCATACTGGCCATGAGGTCTTTCGGCCACTAATTTCATTCCTCGGATCTTAGGGCGCCGTTGATGAATGTCCCTATGTGTTTCCTGAACACACAATAAATCATTTTGTGGGTGTAACAAAGGTTGTGTAATAGCTCTTCTTTACACATTGATAATCCTTCTATGTTTACAGAAATAATTGTAATGATTGGCTCTGATACGAGCCCTTCCCGATTGTTGGAAAACATCTTACTCATCTTACATGAATTGTGTTGTTTCTGGAATGCTGACGTTCAGTTAGGTAACGGAAATTCAATTCCGACTACCTATGCAGGGGTACCACGAGCAGTAATCAGCACATACTGTCCTGGCAGGCCCCACCCTGTGGTCTGAAACCGCAATGGGTTCATCCAATTTACGGTGGTCTCAAATATTGATCATACTCTCCTTTACAAAACTGCTGAGTATACTGATCAATAAAATACCTTGATTCTTGTTGCAATCCTTCTTGTTCCCTTCCTTATAGATACGTGCAATTACTGCTTTCATCCAATTAGAAGGTACCTCCCTAACATTCCATGCTAATCTTTTTACTCTATGAAGCCATTTCATTCCGCCTTCCAAATATATTTCAGCATTTCAGGTCTAATTTCATCTACATCAGCTGCTTTATGACAATGAAGTAAAATTACCATCCTTTCCACTTCCTCAAGCATAATTCCACTAACGGCATTGTCCCTATGAGCTTGGTTCTTCGCGATATCAACACAAAGATTTCCTTTTATGTTTAAAAGATTTTCAAAATATTCCTTCCACTCTGACATCCGCTATGAGTTCACCTGATTTATCCAAAACGCTATTCATTTCCTTTTTCTCTCCCTTTCCACAATTCATTATTACTATACAAAAAGGTTTCCCACTGCTTGACCAAGTCTTTCCAGGTTACTACCGAAATCCTCCCACGACTTCTTCAATTCAACAATAATTTGTTTCATTCCGTTTCTTTCATCTACGTACAATTCAATGTCTGCACTTGGTCCTTGATTGGAGCCATTTCTGACACACCTTTTTACGTTTACACTTTATCATTCTATGAAGATGTCTTTTTTTTCTTTTTGTTTTTTCTTTTTTTTTTTCATCTTTACACACAGCTGCTCCTAGGCATTCCCTTGTTTTTACTATAGTATCCCTGTATGCTGCCCATTTTTTTTATATATCCACATCCTGTTTACTGTCTATTCTTTTCACTAATCATATCCATGTACTTCCATCTAAATTCCCTGTACTGGAGATTATCTACACTTATTTGTATGGAGAGAGATTTTACTTTCTCTATCCTAGTCCTAGAGACACACAGTTCACTACAGATCCAAAAGTGATCTATATCATTGAAATACACACAGAATACCCACACATTCCTAAGATATTTCTTTAATTCAAACTCTGTTATGGATATGGTGCCCCCTACCCTCCCAGGTGCAGCAATGAATAGCCTTATGCTTGAAGAATCTACATGCAACGGCTAATCCCATAACAGCATAGATGTCCAGTCAACGCTTCCCATTCTTATTAGCTTACATATCTTCTCAACATTTACCGAACCTTCTCATATCCTTCAGTTCCATTTCCAATAAATTATGTGAAATGTGGTATCCACAATATCAGTGGATTGCAAAGATTGCAAAATATTCCAATAATGACTATATATAAATGCTTAGTTATTTTAAACGAACTGAATTTAAAAGAAAGGACTGAAAAATTAATCTCCCAGGCGTTTCTGTATATCATATTATTGGCATCACTTTTTAATTTTATTCACTTGATTGCGAGTTAAAGGTAACGTGGACAACGCAAATACGGTATTTACTATTTTGGATAAATATATGTTTTTCATTTTTTAAGGTTTTTTTTTTTTGCACGTTTTAAGTCATTTCATTTAGGATTTTAGGTCATTTCCGGCATGTATTAGGTGAAAGAAATCCGGGCCTTGCTCATAACATACATAATAGATTAGTAAATAAGCCTAGATAGAACAATAAAATAACAATATAAATAAATAATGAAATAAATAAATAAATAAATAAATAAAGCAAGAATAGAGATTATACAAATGATAATCCAAGAAAAAATGCATATTCAGACCTGTAACACCAAAAAATAATTCCTCACTCACAAGTTACATTACCTTTGATTCCAAATGTAGAGTAACAACTTCTTTTAGGCCTGTATATAACCGTTCACCATGCTTATGCAAAACCATCGTGTATGCATTCCGATAGAGTTCTTCAAAACTGAGACCAGAGTTGTTTTTTTTCTGGATTTCTTGGATTGCATTTTTTAACAATGTCCATATACTCTCCACATATTTTTCATCCATTGTCATCTGCAAAATAATCAATACGTTAATGAACATACAAACTGCCAATTTATTACTAAAGTTATATGCTCATATCAATACTTCTGGAGAAAAGAAGGAAAGAGACACAGAGGGGTGTGTAAACCTATTTATTAGTATTCTTCATTTATACTGGAGTTGCTTGATGCAATGAAGTTAAGCAACATAAGATAATGTCCAAGACTCCATGGTTAGCTCTGAGGAGTATCATTTCTTTTATAATTGGGTTACAATTTAAATGTGTTACATAATATCAATCCAATTTAGTTGTAGTTAAGCAGTTAGTCTAGCCATGTAATATTTCCTTTATTCCCTTATACCGATGGTTTGTAACTATGGTGAGGTAATAAAGATGTTAACTGTAAAAAAAAAATATATATATATGAATCCAAAATTTAATCTCCAGAGTAGAATTCATTAGATGCATACAGAATGAGTGAACTTTACAGTAAAGAATAATAGAAAACATTACACAAGAACAAAATATACCATCACACACATAAAAGTGTAAAATAATTTATACTTTCAGGCAAGACAATAGTTGCAAGTATGTACGGTATGAGTCATAATACAGCATCTCTCATACAAACTAAGACAGTCTAAGTGACGTTTTTACCCTCCGATTGGGGTTCTGCAGTGCGGGAGCTGCACGCACAGTTCTTGACCTTGCAAGCTACCTACGCGTGTTTGATCTGGCAAGCATCAGTCACCAGTCTGAATCTCAGCTGTTAACATGGTGAGACAGTTATCATTGAAACATCATATTTTTGTATGTAAAAGTTCTGGTTTCATCTTAATGATCATGTGAACAGTCATAACTCTCACAATTGGCGTGCAGAAAATCCTAATGGTGTTTATGAAGTTCCTCATTATGATAGGAAGATTGGTGTTTGGTGTGCTGTTAGTGCAAGACAAATAACTGGGCCTATTTTTTCAAGACAACAGTAAATGCACAGAGTACCAAGATGACATTTTGACGCCGTTCTTCCATCAGTTAACGGAAGAAGAAAATTGTTTGGGTGGTTTCAACAAGATTCAGCCCCTGCTCATACAGCAGAAGATTCTCTTCTTACATTCTCGGAAGTGTTTGCAGACCAAGTGATAAGTGATGGTCTATTTCCCCCTAGTTTTCCAGATCTAACAGTGTGTGATTTTTACCTGTGGGTTAAACTGAACGAAAAAGTGTATCAAACAAATCCTCACACACTGGAGGAATAGAAAAAAAACCTTGCAAATGAAATCAGAATGATTACACTGGCATAAATCACTCGTGTCAGCCAGAATAGGGTTACCAGATGCAATACCTGTATAACCCAGGAAGGACGATATTTCCAGCATCTTTTATGAGGTAAGATTTCATATACGATCGTATACACACTTAAAGCAGGGAGGCCACGCACGACATAAGTTTGGCTGAGGCAGCTACAGTAGTAGAGTACAAACACTGTGCGTTCGGTCTGAGTTTATATGAGAGATTCTGTATAAGGTTTTCCAACTCAAAATTTTTTCTTTATGGAATATGGAAAGAAAGGGATAGGAAGTCCTAGGATGAAGTATTTGGACATCAAGAAGAGGTTAGGTTGTGACAATTACATGGAACTGAAATGAACAGCCAATGAAAGAAGAGAGTGGTTGCATCGACAAGGCATTAGCCTTCAGAATATTGATTGATTGGGATATTTTAATTTCCTCTTTAACCTGGTGAAAATGTTCATTAGGCCTAATTTAAAGTATATGTTTGTAAATGTCCAAATCTGTCACTATGCCATAATTTTTTTTCTCATTTGCCATAACTTTTTACACATTATTTTCATCATAATTCAAAACTATTGTGGGTATCTGCATGATAGTTTGCATATCAGTGGGTGCTTTTTTTAAATATATATATATATACAAACGACATATTGGTTTTAGACCCTGTAGCCTCAACTCAAAGAAAAGCGGGCAAAAGGCAAAGTCAGCACATTCTGCGCTAGCAAGTGGGCGTCGAGAGATATTTGTTTATTACATTGTGACAGCAGTCGACAAGTGTAACTAGTGTGGTTATTGGCTTGTGTATTATAGTATGAAAGAATGTGATGGAAATCCAAAATATATTAATTCAACATATTCAGTTTTCTTTTCCTTCAACGTTAACAATAAAAGATAGGCATAAGAATATAATAATGGCTGTGGCCGCCGAAGAAGCCTGGTGCAAGATGGGGATGGGACCCTACCTATGATGAATTCTAATGATGAAGAAGGCACACACATCCAACCCCCGAGCCACCAACGAAAGGTTAAAATCTCCGCGCCGGCCGAGAATCGAACCCGGAACCTAAGGCCAGCACGCTAACCATTTAGCCATAGAACCGGACATTATAAGAATAAGAGTTGGGGACGGTAATTATAAAGTTTAATAAGAGGTAAGGATGTTGAATTGTTAAGATGAAATACACTGTATAATTGTATTTATTTATAAAAATTGTTCAATATCTTTTAAATATGACTAGTATAACAGCAGTTATAAAATTTGTTTGATATTGAACATGGCCTAGTTTGTTTGCAATCAACTGATTTTATACGCCTATAGTATATAGTGTGCATTTCAAAACGCCCCACTTTGAATACATTCAATTGTTCTTATTGAGGAAAACATGTCAATTTAGTTTCAAGGGGGAAGTTCAAAACCACTCTTTATTGAATTTTACGCAAACTCCTAAACTGACGTGTTTTGCCTCAGTAAGAACAAAACAAAAAGCACTAAATTTATTAATTTATTAAATGTATTAATCTACTAATAAAATTTGTTGAAAATGAACGCCCGGTATATTAAATGTTAACGTAAGGCTGACATAAATAATTTAAATTTTTTAATATTTAGGTAGTATTGCAAAAATTACAATTGATATGAAAGATAACGATTAAAAACATATCCTACAGAGTATATTGTTGATAACAGTATTTAAAACATCTCAGCAAAAGAATGACTAAGTTATGAACAACAATTATCACACGGTAATTATGAAATGGGCTGGTACTATTAGCGTTATCGTCAGCACAGCGCCCAGTCCAGAATATTGGGCGGCAGAACACGTATGGTGTCATAGGGCAATGGGTTGAGGCTACCCGCTGTAGGCTGACATAAATAATGGAACTTTTTAAAATAATTAGCTAGTATTGAAAAAATTACAATTGATATGCAAGATAAGGATTAAAAACATGTCCTACAGATTATATTGTTGATAACAGTATTTAAAACATTTCAGCAAAAGAACGTCCACCAACTCCGTAGTGAAACGGTTAGCGCTATTAGCTGCCATCCTCGATTCCCCGTAGCCTACATACTGCAAGAAATCGAAGATTGGCAGGAGGGTTGGTAGTGGTAGGTTATATGGTTAAATGGGTACATGCAGCTCACCTCCATTGGGGGTGTGCCTAAAAAACAGTGCACCAATTCGGGACGAGGACATGAATTTACTTACTTAGTAAATGAATATTGCAAATATTCAATAAACTGTATTATTTACAGTGCAAACCACATTTAACTGCAAAATATTGATAAGCAAATGTGATATATAAAGTTTAATTTTAAATTTTTTTTTTTTCTTTTTTCAGTTAGGGACCTGTGGTTGCAACTCCATGCTGCCAAGTTGAGAGATTGCACCGCTTTATTCCCCTCCTTGTGGATGTATTCTATCCCTCTCCCCAAGTCCTATAAAGCAAGAGTAGTAGTAATCATTGTTTTAATAGAAGTACAGCACTCAGGGAAGTGGGGGAGGGGAGGGCATCAGCAGGTAAAATAAAGGCAAGGGCAACGAAAGTCACAAAACATGTAAGACTGCCTAATACCATTGGGTTCGGAAGATAAGTTCCAAGAAGGTTGAACGGGAAAAATGAAAGCGAAAGAGTCAGCACAATAAACGCACTCTACAGTGTGATGGTAGTAGTACCAGACCTGTAGCTTAGATCCTTTCCAACAGAACAAAGATGGCCTAGGCCACCATAGCTCAATTGGTAGAGCAACCGACGCGAAATCAGGAGGTTGTGGGTTCGGATCCCACTGGTGTCTGGTTGGCCATTTTTGTTCTGTACGTAACATCTCTTCAACACGTACTGAATGTACATAACACGACCTAATAAGTTGAAAGTCGGTTTCAATTACAATGCGGTCGTGAAAATTCAATATTCAATGTACCTTGTTGCTGCCAAAGTACTTGGTTCTTTCAGGTACAAGGAATTCAAGGAATTATGATTGTTTTAAGTGACACAGTTACCGTATTGTCAGCCCCTCTTAATAATAATCATAGGAGAAGCTCCAACTCAAAGAATGAAGGTATTGGCAAAAGAAAGGTAAGGCTATGAAAATAAAGAACTCCCAAGGCCTTCCAAACACAGAATGACAGTGAATTTTATTTACGGGGAAATACCAGTAATTATAATTACACTTTTTTTCTTAAAAGGAAGAAGAATGAAGATATAAGGAGCATGAAAGGTGCCACATTTGTTCGACAAACCTAAAATGTCACGGTCAGAAGAAAAGATTTGACGGTTGACCAAAGCAGGACGGTTGACCAAAGAAGGTCGGATGAAAAGATGAAAGTGAGGGGCCTGAAACAAATGGATGCACTGTCAGACTCGATGGAGTCCCATGGACGATATTGTAATCCTCACACTGGGAGCCAAATAAACAGAAGATTAGCCTTACGAATATGTGAATTCATAACTCTAACATACATTCCTACTAGTTACTCAATGCGAGAAAGGCATGACGTCGATAACAACAAATTGGGTTCAATTTCAAAGCTCCTTCGAGGTCTAAAATATCTAATATTCAATAAATTTGATCTCATTTTCGTCACTAATTGCAAAGACCTCTAATGCGAACCATGTGACCTTGCCGCGGTGGGGAAGCTTGCGTGTCCCAATGAAGCAGATAGCCTAGCCGAGCCGCAGGTGCAACCATATCGGTTGGGTATCTGTTGAGAGACCAGACTAAGGAATGGTTCATCGAAAGGGGGATAGCACCCTTTCGGAAGTTGCAAGGGCGGCAGTCTCGATGACCGACTAATATGGACTTGTAATAATACTCAACATGGCTTAGTTGTGTTGATACTGCTACACGGCTGAAAGCAACGGGAAACTACAGCCGTAACTAACTCCCGAGGACATGCAGCTCTCTCTGTATGAATGATGTACTGATGATGGCTTTCTCCCGGGTAAAATATTCCGGAGGTAAACTAGTCCCCCATTCGGATCTCCGGGTGGGGACTACATGAGAGGGTGCAATCATCAGGAAGATGGATAATGACATTCTCCGAGCCAGAGCGTGGAATGTTAGAAGCTTGAATCGTTGTGGTAGGTTAGAGAATCTGAAAAGGGAGATGGATAGACTAAAGTTAGATGTAGTTGGTATAAGCGAAGTACGTTGGCAGGAAGAACAGGATTTTTGGTCAGGCGACTACCGAATTATCAACACAAAATCAAAAAGGGGAAATGCAGGAGTTGGTTTAATAATGAATAAGAAAACAGGGCAACGGGCAAGCTAGTACGATCAGCATAGTGAAAGAATTATTGTCACCAAGAGAGACACCAAACCAATGCCCACCACAATAGTGCAGGTCTATATGCCTACTAGTTCAGCGGATGAGGAGGAAATCGAAAGATACAAAGAGATAGAAGATTTAATACAATATGTAAAAGGTGACGAGAATCTAATTGTGATGGGAGACTGGAATGCAGTGGTAGGCCAGGGAAGAGATGGTAATACAGTAGGAGAATTCAGACTGGGACAAAGGAACGACAGAGGAAGTCGGCTGGTTGAATTCTGCACTGAACATAATTTAGTCCTTGCCAATACTTGGTTCAAACACCACAAATGACAGCTGTATATGTGGATGAGACCTGGAGACACTGGAAGGTATCAAACAGACTTCATTATGATTAGGCAGAGATTCAAAAACCAGGTGTGAATTGCAAAACTTCCCTAGGAGCAGACGTCGGCTCTCACCACAACCTGTTGGTCATGAAATGCCATCTCAAGTTGAAGAAATCGCAGAAAGGAAAGAATGCAAAAAGATGGGATCCAGACAAGTTGAAAGAAAAGAGTGTGAGGGATTGTTTCAAGGAACATGTTGCACAAGGGCTAAATGAAAAGGCTGAAGGAAACACTATAGAGGAAGAGTGGATAGTCATGAAAAATGAAGTCAGTAGGGCTGCTGAAGAAATGTTAGGAAGGAAGAAAAGATCAACTAAGAATCAGTGAATAACTCAGGAGATACTGGACCTGACTGATGAACGACGAAAATACAAGAATGCTAGAAATGAAGAGGGCAGAAAAGAATACAGGCAATTAAAGAATGAAGTGGATAGAAAGTGCAAGGTAGCTAAGGAAGAATGGCTGAAGGAGAACTGCAAGGATGTCGAAGGTTGTATGGTCCTGGAAAAGGTAGATACTGCATACAGGAAAATCACGGAAACCTTTGGAGAAAGGAAATCAAGGTGTATGAATATTAAGAGCTCAGATGGAAAGCCACTTCTAGGGAAAGAAGACAAAGCAGAAAGTTGGCAGGAACATATCCAACAGCTGTATCAAGGTAAAGATGTAGATAATTTGGTTCTGGAACAAGACGAGGCTGTTGACGCTGATGAAATGGGAGACCCAATTTTGAGGTCAGAGTTTGACAGAGCTGTGAGTGATCTCAATAGGAACAAGGCACCTGGAATTGATGACATTCCCTCTGAATTACTGACTGCCTTAGGAGAAACCAGCATGGCAAGGTTATTTCATTTAGTGTGCAAGATTTATGAAATGGGAGAAGTCCCATCCGATTTTCGGAAGAATGTTGTTATACCTACTCCCAAGAAAGCCGGTGCTGACAGGTGTGAAAACTACCGCACCATTAGTTTAGTATCTCATGCCTGCAAAATTTTATCACGTATTATTTACAGAAGAATGGAAAAACAAACTGAAGCTGAGTTGGGAGAAGATCAATTTGGCTACAGAAGAAATGTAGGAACACGTGAAGCAAAACTGACTTTACGTCTGATCTTAGAGGATCGCATCAAAAAGGACAAGCCCACTTACATGGCATTCGTAGATCTAGAAAAGGCATTCGATAACGTTGATTGGACCAAGCTATTTAAGATTCTGAAGGTGATTGGGATCAGATACCAAGAACGAAGAATTATCTACAATCTGTATAAAAATCAGTCTGCAGAGATAAGAATCGAGGGCTTTGAAAAAGAAGCAGCAATCCAGAAAGGAGTGAGGCAAGGCTGCAGTTCGTCCCCCCTCCTTTTCAATATTTACGTAGAACAGGCAGTAAAGGAAATCAAAGAGGAATTTGGAAAGGGAATCAAAATCCAAGGAGAGGAAATCAATACCTTGAGATTTGCCGATGATATTGTTATTTTATCTGAGAATTCAGAAGATCGAGAAGATGCTGAATGGTATGGACGAAGTCTTGGGTAAGGAGTACAAGATGAAAATAAATAAGTACAAAACGAAAGTAATGGAGTGCAGTCGAACGAAGGCAGGTGATGCAGGAAATATTAGATTAGGAAATGAAGTCTTAAAGGAAGTAGATGAATATTGTTACTTGGTTAGTAAAATAACTAACGATGGCAGAAATAAGGACGACATAAAATGCAGACTAGCACAAGCAAGGAAGAGCTTTCTTACGAAAAGAAATCTGCTCACTTCAAACAATGATATAGGAATTAGAAAGATGTTTTTGAAGAGTTCTGTGTGGAACGTGGCATTGTATGGAAGTGAAACATGGATGATAACTAGCTCAGAAAGAAAGAGAACAGAAGCTTTTGAAATGTAGTGTTACAGAATAATGCTGAAGGTGGGATGGATAGATCGAATCACGAATGAAGAGATACTGAATCGAATTGGTGAGAGGAGATCGATTTGGCTAAATTTGGCGAGAGGAAGAGATAGAATGATAGGACAAATCTTAAGACACCCAGGACTTGTTCAGTTGGTTTTTGAAGGAAGTGTAGGTGGTTAAGGTGGTGGTGGTGATTATTGTTTTAAGAGGAAGTACAACTCGGCAACCATCCTCTATATAACACTAATCAGAGGGAAAAAATGGAAGGGGTCCGACACTTCGAAAAATGAAGATATCAGCCAAAGGAAGACAAGGGCCACGAAAGGCATGAAAATGAAAGACTCCCTAGCCCTCGCAAACCTAATAGCGTCGGGGTCGGAAAAGAACAAGAGTTGACCAAGGGAGGTCGGAGAGGATAGATGAAAGTGAGGAGCCTGGCACAAGTAAGTGGAAGCAATGCCAGGACTCAGCTAAGGGCCCCGTGGTCGCCAACCCACGCTCGAAAGTTCAGAGCCCCTGGGGCTGTAGGTGGTTAAGAACGGTAGGGGTAGACCAAGGTATGAATATGACAAGCAGATTAGATCAGATGTAGGATGCAATAGTTACGTAGAAATGAAAAGATTGGCACAGGTTAGGGTCACATGGAGGGCTACATCAAACCAGTCTATGGACTGATGTCTCAAACAACAACAACAACAACAATTGCAAAGAAAGGAAAATGTACACTATACGTCATTTAGTGCAACCTATAACTGCATATACACACATTCGCCCCGAATGAGCATGCGTTTGCCCAGTTTTGCTCAGATTAATACAGGGCGAACCGAATGGATCCGCATGCCTCAACCCGATCCGAATATTGTCGGTACCTCAAAGTGAGCACGTGTTCTGTTCATGCTCAGTGTGGACGATTGATGACGAGTGGGGTAACCCGAACAGTGTGAGCCGACTGCTTCCGCTATGCATATGCGATCTCGCTCGTGCAAGTGAAGTGTTGGAAAAATGTAAAAGATAGTTTCAAGTTGAAATGGAATTGTCCCAGGATAATTCTCTTATCATCCTGGAGTACTACCACAAGTATCCCGTTCTGTGGAACCCCAAGGACGAGTTCTGTTACAATACCTTAAAAAAGGATGATGTTTGGAGTGAAATTGCTGCCCTCATGCAATTTCCGAAAGATGAGTATGTATGTTGGGTATTCAGCCCGAAGGCTGGTTTGATCCTCTACAGCTCCACTAACAGCTGTCATAGATAGCCTAGGTGTCACTGAAGAGGCATACTAGGGAAATGAGAAGTTAGGTAGTTTCCCGTTGCTCTCCTCACAGAGCCAGAAGGTGCTATTACATATCAGTCTGCCAAGCCCACTGAAATGCATGCACCAACCGACCCTATGAGCGATTTTTGCACACCATTCATAACAGGGACTGACTGCATAAGGAATGAAATTACTAGCATCGCTCATACCTCGGTCACTTTCATATTGTTAAAGCCATGGATGAGACAAAGACAGGTCAATGAAAGTAACAAATTTATTCTAGCCCATACCAGAAGACATACTGCACTGTAAACACTACATCTTGCCAGAGCGCCGCAAGAAAATTGAAAGCCATAAGGGTTCCTACCGGGGGGAAAAGGCAAGAATGAAAGGAAGCAACAAGACTGGATCCGCACGAGGTCCGAACACAGTGGATACTTGCTCAACAGATTGGCATGCGGGTCGTGCTTGTGCGCCCCCGCATCGGCAACGCATGTTCATTCGGGACGAATGCTCAAGTGTATACGCGGCTTATGACCGAAAGCCTGCTCTATAGCAACATTTTTCGAGTGCGGTAAAGCTCCCGTTAGTCATGGGAATACACCGGATAGAGGCAGGACTAGGTTAGGCCTACAAGGAAAGAAGAAGACAGGTGACTTTGTAATAGAAATATCGGAAAAGACTACCCTTTATCACAAGCAAAGAAGGAAAGTGAATATCAAAAGGTATGTCAACAAAAACAGAACTTTACCCAACATTCTGGATGCATTTTGTATGGCATCTCCGTTAATGTTACTTTCCATCTACGCAGTACTAGACCGTCGTTATTATCCATTAGAAAGTCCTAACTGGCTAAATAGTCGGAAGTCTTACCGAAATTTAAAAATTCCGGTAACATTGGAGAAAAATGCACTACAAATTTTGTACCTGATCAACTTCTCATTTTAAAAAAGTATAAACTGTACGTCGCTGATGTTTCATTTGTTTCTGTCACATTAACAATGTGTTCCTTTCCTAGGAGAAATGTTTACTCAGTAGGTATACGTGAAACATTGTAGGTTATGTAAATAACACATTTACTCAGTAGGTATACGTGAAACATTGTCTCAGGTTATGTAAATAACACATACTATTTCTACTAAGCAATTATAGATACACAACTATTTCTCCATATATATATATGGTATATAACGTCAAAGATGTACGACGGTACACTCAAGTTAACCGAAAAAGTCCCGTCTTAAGAGTGCTAGAAGACTTCCGACAGCTTAAGAAACGTCATTAACGAGGTATTGTTAATGGTATATTAAACTTACTTTTAACACAACACACGTTAAGTAACCTTAAAGAGAGGTAGATAATTATTTCTTGAACGAAAAACGTCATTTTTACTCTACCCAGTACCCATAGAGAAGTGGTGGTGGTGGTTATTGTTTTAAGAGAAAGTTCAACCGAGCAACCATCCTCGACCGCAGAGAATAATGCAATACAAAGGACACATGAACAGTATCATATGACGTCATTTAAAAAATGCCGCATACTCTAAAGATGTTGGCAATGGATATACACTGTGTTCCATAGATTGCAGATATACGAGGTAACTCCGCCACTAAGATCGATAGGTTAGGTAGGATTACTTACGTAGGACAATACGTGGGTGAGGGCGGTAGAATATATCTACCGTATCCACAGTCTGTCGTAAGAGGTAACTAAGAGGGGATCACGGGGCTTTCAGCATGAGAGCGTGGGTTCGTGACCACGGGGTCCTGAGATGAGTCTGCCACTGTTTCCACTTGCATCGACCTGCTCGCTTTCATATTTCTTATCTTCCCTCTTTAATCAACATTTGTGATCATGATTGACTAAGACCCTCCACCCCAATTAACACGAATACAGTACCGGTATACAGGCTTAACAGCGGTTATCACAATAACGCAGGTTAAGAGACAATTTTAATAAATACTAATGAAATTAAATGGCGTACGGCTTTTAGTACCGGGAGTGTCCTAGGACAAGTTCGGCTCGCCAGATGCAGGTCTTTTGATTTGACATCCGTAGGCGATTTGCGCGTCGTGATGAAGATGAAATGATGAAAACGACACATAGGGCCTACACCAAGCCCCCGTGCCAGCGAAATTAACCAATTATGGTTAAAATTCTCGACCATTCCGGGAATCGAACCCGGGACCCCTGTACCAAAGGCCAGCACGCTAACCATTTAGCCATGCAGCCGGACATAAATACTAACAAATAATGCTATTGGCTTTACGTCCCAGTAACGACTTTTACGGTTTTCGGAGATGCCGAGGTGCTGGAATTTAGTTCCGCAGGAGTTCTTTTACGTGCCAGTAAATCTACCGACGAGGCTGACGAATTTGGAGCACCTTCAAATACCACCGGACTGAGCCAGGATCGAACCTGCCAAGCTGCGATCAGTAGACCAGCGCCTCAACCGTCTGGGCCACTCAGCCCGGCAGAGACAACTTTAAAACAAGCTTGTAGTTTTACGTAGCTGCTCATACCGTGACATAGCCACGGGAACTCTAGTTTTATGTAGAATTCAAACGACATGGTCGAGAATGTTTTGTTAAAATCACTAAACAATTTTATTCACACCTACTAAATGCATGAGGCTGTTGATCTTATGTCGCAGATGTCTAAATGATACTGTGAGAAAAGCACATGCTGCACAATATGAAATGTTGAAGTTCGACTATGCACCCATTGGGGTGAGAGGGGATAGAATATATCTACCGTATCCACAGTCTGTCGTAAGAGGTGACAGAGGGGATCACGGGGCTTTCAGCATGAGAGCGTGGGTTCGTGACCACGGGGTCCTGAGATGAGTCTGCTACTGTTTCCACTTGCATCAACCTACTCGCTTTCATATTTTCTATCTTGCCTCTTTAATCAAGCCGAATTATCTTCCGACCCCGACGGTATAATGTTTGCGAGGTCCAGTGAGTCCTTTATATTCACACCATTCGTGGACGTTCCCTTCCTTCTCTCAACACCTTCAATCTGCACAGGGTCAGAACCTTTTTCATTTTCTTCCCTCTGGTAAGTATTAAGAGAAGATGGCTGCCTAGTTGCACTACCTCTTAAAACAACTCCCACCAAAGCAACCGTCCCCATGCCAAATTTCTATGAACGGGACATTAAAGAGAGAACAGTAAATAAACAGCAGTACATAATTCCACGAGCTCCAATAAATAGGATGGTTACGTAAAATTTTGTTTTACAGGTAGGTTGCCTGTCTAAAACTACTAAAAAAACAATTAGCAATAACAGTTGACTTGAGACATAATCGAAGCAGAGGCAGCAAATGTGGAGAAATAGCGCTCTATATAATGTAAACATATTTTTGAAGCCAGCTCTCAATTTCTAACAACTTAGCTCGGTCGATTCCAACTGCCTAGTGCAGAAGTCGGAAAAGGTAACGTAAAAGAGGTTATATCTCACTGTAGGAGAAACAAACGAAAGCATTTGTCATCGTAACTTAATTTCCAAATTATTTTCTTAATATGCAATAAAATCTTGATGAATAAAGTCATTTTGCAACTGCCTCTTGGTACAGAAAAATGTAGCCTGGTTCCACCAGTCTCATCCATGGCTGTGACAATATAGAAGGTGCTAGAGTATGGGTGGTGCTGAGTAAATGACATTCGGAGCAAAACTAGTGCATCTAAATGTTTGATCAGATAGTGCATATATTCATATCAGAAATATATATTTAACACAGTTTACCGTACATAATTTTTTACCAAAACTTGGCCACTTCCAGTGCATTTTCTGTGTCCCAGTAAAGGTCATCTTCTGTGCAGGAAGCTGGACACAGTAGACATTGAAGCATATGTTGAACAGACTGGTCTTTTCCACTATCATATTGAATACTATTGTCTTCAAAGTGTCATCGATCTGCCCACACCTGTTCCCAGCCTATTCAGAGACTTCCACGTGAGGCAATCTTTGCAATGACCAGGAGAATAGATTCAGAAACGAATCGCCTTGATGAAGAATAGTTATGAATTCGAAAGTTGCAAAACGAGGTCGTTTCCCTTACGGTAGAAAGTGTAGAAGGGGATGGTGACGGCGGTGGTCAGTGTTGTTTTCTGGGGCAAAACAACAGGTTTACCAACTGCAGTCTAAAGTGGGCAGAGAGGTTGCGACTTCAGGACAATCTTCTTGCGAGAAATGTCCATTATTATTCTAGTACAAGCCAGCTCTACCACCTGCTCATAAAGTAAAGGGTAACTTATTCTCCGGATTAAATGTTATTTCCGCTACCTGCAGCGTAAATCTTTGTTACCTGATGGATAAGTTATCGGCCACTTCCGAGGGTCAGGCAGGACTTGAATAACTTTGCTTAAATATTAATAGTTTTACGTCCCACTAACTACTTGTTCGGCTTTCGGAGACGCCAAGAAGCCAGATTTTTGTTCCGCATGAGTTCTCTAAAGTGTCAGTCAATCTATCGACACAACGAAAGACTTTACCTGCCAGGCAAGTCCTGAGGGCTGACATGATTAGCGGTATACTTTGCTACATACAACTTTAGTTCTGTATATTGATAACATGATAGCGCAAGAGTAATCGGCATTGTATTGCAACCTTTTAATCACGAATGCTTCCCTGGATATTATTATTATTATTATTATTATTATTATTATTATTATTATTATTATTATTATTATTGGCTCCATGACTAAATGATTAGCGAGCTGGCTTTTGGTGCAAGTGGTCATGGATTGGATTGCCGGTCGGGCCGGGGATTTCAATTGGTTAATGCCTCTGACAGGGCGTCAACTCGAAACACAACCCCCCCCCCCCCCAGGCCTAAAAAACGCGCCCACCACCCGGACCCACCCACACATCACATGGCTGGAGGCGGACCTAAAAACCCCGCCCCCAGGCCACACAGACCTCACACTGCTCCACATAGTGCTATAATTGCCTAATTCTACACCATTCTGCTGCTGTGTACACAGAAGCCGCCCGCTGCAATAGATGTAGTGGTCCACACCGCCACAGAGATCTTGGGACCAGACGAAGTATGCCAACTGCCACGGCAGCCACGCCGCTTCGTTCCTGGCTGCCCTTTCATCAAGAAGGCAATTAGGGCACATTGCAAACGCACACACTACCTCAACCACACTGTATCTCCCCCTCTGCTAAACACCTCACCCTACCTGAGTCAGAACCCAGGCCCCCAGCATCCAAACCAACCCTCCCTGCCAAACAAAACTCCCTACTTCCCCAATCAAAACACCACCAACCTCCTTCAGCTTATTCTCTTACGACTCCTCACAACCCAAGCCTTTCCTAGTTAACTCCCCCGCCCCAAATATTTCAATAATGGATTCCGCCCTTCTACTAAACACCCCCGCAAACCCCACAAACTTCCGCAAACCCCACAAACTTCCACCAAATCACCACTTCCTAAGACCTAACCCCAACCAAAAAACTCCTAGCATGCCCCCCCCCCCTCCCGCAAGATTGTTCTAACTTCCTAAACTGCTAGCCTTCAACTACCAGCAAAAACAGTAATCACCACCACAACCACTGAAGCACTAGAAGCCAGCAATAGCCGAGGCGGTGCTACGCTAAATACGATGCTAATTAAGCTGCCTGTTACATTTAACAGCCGCTTAAATTTACAACTTTACGTACATTCGCAAAAGATCAGCGGCATGGTCCAAGCCGCCATTCTGCAGCAACATTGGGCGTGGTCAGTACCTGGATGGATGACCACTCGGGTCTACCACATACCGCTGCACTAAATCTAATACGTGTCAGCCATGCTGTCTAGAATACGATACATGGCAAGATTTCATAATGTTATTCTTAAAATTCTCACTATCCCTAAAAAACTCATACTCAACTACTATTCTACTTAAATTTCATCTTCTTCTAAAAGCACTACTCTCCGTTTTTTCCTTCACCACTACTAAACTTTCTCTTTCCAATCATGAAATTACTCTCAACCACCAATATAGCGCAAAATAAATACACTGGGTGAGAAACGACCTTTTTCGCACCGGTACCAGTAACGAATCCATTTTATTATGGAATGACAGAGTCCCAAATCGGACATGCCTGGCGACGAAGTAGCAAAGGTTAATTGCTCATCTGTGGATAGTTTGCGGTTGACTACCCCACTTCGATCCAGCTAGTTTATTTTTTATTTTTTATTTTTTTCGTCGCACCGACACAGATAGGTCTTACGGCGACGATGGGACAGGAAAGGGCTAGGAGTGGGAAGGAAGCGGCCGTGGCCTTAATTAAGGTACAGCCCCAGCATTTGCCTGGTGTGAAAATGGGAAACCACGGAAAACCATTTTCAGGGCTGCCGACAGTGGGGTTCGAACCTACTATCTCCCGAATACTGGATACTGGCCGCACTTAAGCGACTGCAGCTATCGAGCTCGGTCCAGCTAGTTTGCTCAACAGCTATTCTGAATGAAGACTTCTTTAAGTACAGTTCAGACAGTGTTTCTTGAAAGTGAGGGCTCTGTCAAGCATTATTTCCTGATATTTTCGAGTATCACAAAATTGTAGCTGGATACCTGACCACATGACTTTCGTTTCTGATGTACTTGTTTTCCAGATGAAAGGCGTACTGTGTACTTGTGTCTTTGTAGGATTAGGTCTTAGGTGGTTTGCAGCGTAGTACATAGTTCAAAAAAATTAGGGGAACATGTTTTGTAACGTCTGGTATGTGAACGTTAATTTGGTAGATGGGGTTCCAATGGTCGTACAGCATACCTTGAGACCCTAGCTACTCGGGGTATATCAAATCGAAGTTATACTTCACCTGTAGGCGTAGCCATGCATTAAACTGTCAGGCGACTCCTCAAAACAAAGTGAATAACGGAGCGTCCGTGTGTCGTTCTGAGGTACAGTCTACTGCGGTCATCTGAGCACGTACGTAAACCAACACATCCCATGAGACACCTTAACGAGGTTCTAAGTCGCAAGGGCCGTCACTTTGATCGAGGAAGGATGGACTTTTCGTCGTGCTGCTATGGATCTCAATGTCTCTCCGTCAGTTATTCAACGCTTGTGGAATCGCTACAATGAGACAGGCCAGTTCACAAGGAGGGTTGGATAAGGTCGTGGAAGCATGACAACCCCACAGGATGACCGATGCCTGACCATCTATGCGTTGCGGCGTCGTTCAGCAACTGCCAGAGAACTGCAACACGACCTCTGGAGGGTCACTGGAGTCACAGTGTCTCACCAGACAGTAAGGAACAGGTTAAGAGAAGTGCCCTTACGACCCAGACGTCCTGGTCGAGTGCCCCGTCTAACGCAGCAACATGCGCAGCTCGCCTTCTGTTTGCCCGTACCCACGTCAACTGGCAACTTCGCCAATGGAGACCTCTGTTCTTCACAGACGAGTCCAGATTTCCCCTGACACAGCGTAATGGACGTCAACGTGTATGGATACGCCATGGTGAGCAGTACATGCCAAATATTGTCTAGGAAGGCGACCGATTCGGACAAGGTTCTGTAACGGTGTCCGTGGTAATCTTACCGCTGAGGGGTACATCGGGCAGATACTACTACAGCATGTGTTCGTTGCTGCATACGGTGTTGGCCCTGAATTCGTACTAATGCACGACAATGCCAGGACCCATGTAGCGCGGATCACCAGAGCTCTCTTGCGACAACTGGACATTCAAGGGATGGAATGGCCGGCAGTGAGCCCTGACCTTAATCCATCGAGTGGAGCATGATATACGTTCAAAAACATGTTCCCCTAATTTTTTTTTAACTGAGTAACTTGATAACTTTTGGAGGCCAGTAGTAAGATATCTTTTCAACGTTTTTAAATTGGTGCCTTGAATGACCATGGCAAGATAATGAGTACAAGGAAACTTCTCGTATGAGGACTTATTGCCTTGTAATTTGTATATATGTTGAACAGTATTGTAGCCGATACACTTCCTTGGGGTTCACCATTCTTTCTGTATTCTCCACCGGCTGTGCTGTCCTTGGGAGTCGACGAGAAACCTGCGATTCTGGAGAAGAGTGGCGATGAGCCTCGTAAGCACACTGTCCCTTGTCAAACTGCAGACTTTGGCCAGAAGTCGGTGATAGCTGACGACAGTATTATACGCTGCCGATAAATCCACAAAGGCCACGCCTTGCGGGATTCAAATCCGTCATCTTACGTGGTTTCCAGAAGTTGCCCAGTACAGCTGACACGGAACCCGGCTACTTGTAGTATAAATAATGGGTCAGTCACAGGTAAAAGGTGATTTAGAATCATTCTTTCCAGTAATTTGTAAAGTTACTGCAGAAGCGGTATGGGTGTGGTATCCTTTTGGTGGGTCGCTTCCTTGCTAAGTTTCAGTAAGGCAATTACGCTGCTTTTACTACATACCTTCGGTACCTATCTCACTTCTGGTCATACAGTTGGTGAAGAGCTGTAGACCCCATTCCTTGGTTTTTGATCCAAAATGTTCAATTTGCTCTAATCGAAAGTCATCCAGGCCTGTTGATTTTCCGCTTTTACATTCTTGATAGTCTTGTCCAATTCCATCATGCTGAAGGGTACGGCGAGATTGCTTAGGTGTTTTGACTTAATGGGTTGCCTTTCTTATCCAGGAGTCACTGATTTGCAATCTGGTTTCTGTTGCTATCAGTGTATCCAGTGATCATCGTCGGTTCGTTGTTCGTTGTTAAGGCGTTTCAGTAGTCCCCATGCTGTGTGACTGTCCCTTGTCAGCCTAGATTTTCTATTGTCTTAATTTACTGATCCTTTTTTGCTGCACTTAAAAGACGATATAAGATGGTTACCAGCTCCCATTGTTTCCTCGCCGAAGGGACTTTCTGCGAGTAAAGTTTTACTAATATAATAAAGTAATGTCGTCCATATGTTCGTTATTTGACGCGATGTTGTAATCGTGGGCAGTATACACGATGCTGAGACGACATACATCACATTTTGTAAGTTTTGTCTTTCTATTATTCTGTTTATATGGAATAAACGCAAGGACTAATAATCCGTTTGTCATGAAACTTGCCAACATTAGACATATATAGAAATTTCCTACACTTGGTTCCATCTCATTCAGGTTTGTATGAGCTGAGAAATAACTTTTTTAACCTTGAGGATACCGCCTCTCAGACAGTTAATTGAATTCCCCCGCGGACCACCGATGCCACTCCCAGATCCACTGTTGATTTCTTCCAACAATGCACCTGAAACTGGCTAGAGTATTTTTCTCGAGTGATCAGGTGATCACGATTAAAAATCTTAAATTTGCCCAGAAAGAATATACTAATGAAATTTGTAATGTCGTATATAAAGACACTCTCCAGTGACAGGTAATTAAAGAATAAAACAAGTAATATCAACCAACTACAGCAAGAGGTTGAAAAAACTCTTTGGAAATATGCGGTTACTCTGAACCCTACTCTCTTCGTTCAGAAAATATTCAACTTTTACTAACAAATCCACTATATGCAACATGTTCCAACATAACTAAAAATATACTGAACGCATTTTGACTCAATTTCCAGTGTTCGACAGTCGTAGAAACTTGCTACGAAGATCATGCTTCATACACGACCACGTAAAAAATAAAGTACAATATTTGAAATATACATCTCACTAGCTGAAATTAAGTGGAAATAATGCCAGTGTTCCTCGCATGATGATAATAATAATAATAATAATAATAATAATAATAATAATAATAATAATGACAGTATATGAGTTGGGAACAGGATTCATAGTACACAGCAGTATCCAGAACTTTGTGATAAACTTCACGTCACCTTCAGAACGTCTCTCCTTGCTCACAGTTAAATGCGCCAATAAAGCCTATACACTAATTAATGCACACGCTCCAGTCAACAGTGAACCTAACAAAAACAAGGTTGAAAAATTTTGGTCACAACTCGAACGGGCACTTACCAAGATCCCTCAGCATTATGTAAAAATCCTCCTTGGAGATTTTAATGCGCAAATTGGCAGAGAAAGGGAACACAGGCATATCACTGGATGTTTCTCAGCACACAAGAAGACTAACGCAAATGGACACCGTTTAATCAACGTATGTGGAATGGCAAACCTCCAGCTGATGTCCACACACTTTAAGAAACCTCAAAAAAAAAAAAAAAAAAAATGACCACATGGAAATCGCCAATCAGTCACCTAGGCGAATACCAGATCGACTCTGTAGCAATTACCAGAAAATTTTCCCCACAAATTATGAACATCACGGTACCTACGCAAAGGTTATGTAAAGTCAGACCACCATCTCTCACAAATCAAAATCCGTTTCAGACCCAACCGAAGGAAATACCAAAAACCTACAATCCCACGCATCGACCCAGGTTATCTGCAAGAACATGCACATGAGTTTGCACAGTCATTGCGTGCAAATGCAAAAACATGGGATGCACTCCTTGAGACTATCCAAGAATCATCTAGGAAACTTCGCCAACCACCCCGTAAACGGAAACATAGATGGTGGACTTCGGATTGTGGCAGAGCACTGGAAACACGTATGCGAGCCTGGACGAATTGGCACAGTCATCAAACACCAGAGAATTGGCATATCTTTTCAGAAACTCAGAAGCAAACGTCCACAAGACTCAGACGAATTAAACGTGCATACCATAACACGAGATTAGAGGAGATCGATAATGACTTCAAACGGAATGTCACGAGAAATTTCTACAAAACCTTTCGCGAAGAGCTGACCAGCTACAAGCCACCCACTCTTTCTTTTCGACGCCCTGACGGAACTCTCGAGACAAACACAAAGGCTAACTGTGACATCCTGAAACAACACTTCAAAAAGTTACACAACTGCGAACCACCAACTGAGAAACTTCAATTCCACATACCCACTCCAAACCCAGATTCACTTCCACCGACTCATGAGGAGATAAGGAGCATCATATTACATCTCAAAAACAATAAAGCACCAAGAGAAGATGGTGTAATCACCGAGATGCTGAAGATTGGAGGGGATCAAATGATCGACCAATTACAGGTCATCATTGCGAACATAGGGAAAAGTGAAGTCATACCTGTAGATTGGAAAACTGCCCTGATTCATCCACTGCATAAGAAAGGTGACAAGATGGATCCAAACAACTACCGAGGTATTTCTCTTCTGCCAATAGCATACAAAATTCTCTCACGTGCTCTGCTTACCAGATTGGAACAACAGACAGAAGATAAGATCGGCGAATACCAGGCGGGCTTCCGTCCGCATCGATCGTGCGTGGAACAGATCTGGAACCTGAGGATGATACTCCAACACCGCCAGTCAAACCACACAGTGGTCACTTTCGTAGATTTAAAAAAAAAAAAAGAAGCATACGACTCAATAAGACCGTGGTACCCTGTTCAATGTCCTTCGAGAATACGGTGTTGATAACAAAACAGTCACGTTAATCGAACAAACCTTAACAGATACAACCTCTAAGGTGAAGTTCACGAGTGAAATCTCTGCACCCTTTGAAATAAAAACAGGCGTTAGACAAGGTGACGGATTCTCCCCACTTCTGTTCAACCTAGTACTGGATAAGGTCATTAAAACATGGGAGAAAGAAGTACCCGGAATAAACATGGGAACGAAAAGTAAACGGATTAACATTAAATGCCTTGCCTTTGCTGACGATCTAGCAATAATTACCCGGACTCCCGAAGAAGCCAGGCACGCCATCGAGAAGCTTCACGAGATTGCAATCAAAATTGGTCTCCACATCTCTTATGAAAAAACGCAATACATGGAGTCCAAGTGCACACACCTAACATCACTAGCGACCAAATATGGCAACAACATTTTGCAAGTCAAACAATTCCAGTACTTGGGTGAAATTATTGGTGATTCAGGCAATGAAAAAGCAGCCAACAAAATGCGCGCAGAAAAACTACGTAAAGCATACGGTACCTAATCACCCGGAACTTCTACAATAAGAAATCAATATCCACAAAAGCCAAACTCCGACACTACCACACTGTTGTCCTCCCTGAGGCACTCTACGCAACTGAGACATCAGCACTTACCATTAACATCAAGGACATTGAGAAAACTGAACGACAGGTACTGAGGAAGATATTCGGGCCCAAGTTTCAAGAGGGTAAATGGATGCGAAAAAGCTCGGAAGAACTCTACGCAGTAACTGAGCGATTCACTTCAGTCGCACGCAAACGGCGTATGGAATTTTATGGACATTTAGCACGAATGGATGACTCACGACTGACTAAGAAAATATTTCTTATTATCAATGGAAACCGACAAACCAAAGTTCGCTGGCTAGTGGATGCACAAAAGGACCTCGCAGAAGTCGACGTTGATCCAATGGCAACCACAAGGAATACATACAGACAAAAGATCAACAGCCATAAATTTGCACCCAAGAATCCATCTGAGAAAAGCTAGAAACTCAAAAACTCATGGACAAAAGAAAGACGGCAGGCCCATAGTGAAAGGATGAGGAAGTTTTGGAAAGATAAGAAGAACAAGAAAATGAAGAATACCAGTGCTATTTAATGGTTCCACGTGCTCCTTAAGGGGCTAAACGAATATATATATATAATGACAGTTAAATCTTCTCACTACGTACTGCTTCTTGTACTGTATGTCGCTGTCGTCGTGTACTTCCCACCTACTGTTGCACTAACGTAGAGAGTGATCCCCTTCGCCTAACGTCAGAAAACAATTTGTTTTAAATTAGAGAAATACTGTTTTTTGGACCTCGCTGTATTTTCGGTATTGCACCTTATCGTGAAAGTGATGTGCCAAGCAGGGCCGAATTAGTTTAGCCACCCTTACTGAAACCCATACTTCCCTGTCTTTTAAGAATCATCTGATGGAGACTGGATGCAACATGAAAAATTGCTCCCGGATCCCAAGATAGTGGGTTCAAACCCGGCAGAGGTAGTCGGATTTTTGATGGGCAGAAAAAAGTCCATTCGACACTCCATGTCGTACGATGTCGGCATGTAAAAGATCTCTGGTGACACATTTGGTGTTTACCCGATAAAATTCATTAAATCTCAGCCATAGACGCCCAAGAGAGTTTCGGTTTACTCGGTCTGCCATCTAGTGGACCTAGAGTAAAACGGAACGTCGAAATTGACGAGCTGACAGCCAGATGGCGTCAAATTGAAATGTCTGCACACGATAGCTGAGGCCATACGATTATTATTTTTTTTATTCGTTTTCACACCCGTAGCATGCCTCCCCTTTATTTTAAATCAAATTTCTTCCATTATCGTTAAGAGAGGATGATTACCACATTTACCCTTAAAACAATAATCACCACCTATATCTAAAAATGTAATCTTGGCAAGAATTGTTGCTTTCATCCTTCGACACTGCTTTTGCTTTTTCTCCTTCGTTCTTTTTCTTTTTCTGCCATTTAACAATTAACATGCAGTAGACACCAGCTGAATGCCCGTTCTTTGCACGGGACATTGAGTTATTTTTTTAATTCCTGAACGAAAATGAGGAATGTTTGTTTGAGGCTTAAGAGCACGGTTCTTAACACTACTCGTGAAACGCAGCGAGGAAGTAACTATGTATCGTTTCTGACGGGGAGTTTTATTACCGCCAGGTCCCCTTACTTACTGCCCGGGGATGTTTTCAGCATCCTTTCTCGCCTACTGACAATTTTGTTTGAAGCTTAATAGCATCGTTCTTAGCTCAAATTGAGAAACATTGTGAGGTGATTATGTACATTTTCTCATGGGGACATTTATTTTCGGCAGGCCCTCTTACATACTGCTGGACGAAATCATGAGTCCTGGGGTAGTTGTACTGCAACACTGAAGTTATACTTGAGAAGAAGGGGTTGGACGAGATAAGTTTCGCTTATAATTCCTCTCCGTAAACGACGTTGGAGGTTCGTCCATATGGTGCTAAAATATCGAAGTTAGACTGGCCTGAGAGAAGGCGTCACCCTCTAGAAGGCCCATCGTGTTGTTGTTGTTGTTGTTTGAGTCATCAGTCCATAGACTGGTTTGGTGCAGCTCTCCGTAACACCCTCTCCTTGCTAAACTTTTCATTTCTACACAACTACTACATCCTACATCTACTCTAATCTGCTTGTCATATTCGAAGCTTGGTCCACCCCTACCGTTCTTACCGCATACAATTCCCTCAAAAACCAGCTGTACCACCCCTACTGTTCTTAGCGCCTACACTTCCCTTAAAAACCAGCCGTACTACAAGTCCTGGGTGTCTTAAGACGTGTCCTATAATTCTATCTCCTCCTCAAATCTAGCCAAATCGTTCTCCTCTCACCAAATCGATTCACTATCTCTTCATCCGTGATTCTATCTACCCATCTCACCTTCAGCATTCTTCTGCTAATGGTGCGGTAGTTTTCACACTTGTCACCACCGGCTTTCTTGGGAACAAGTATAACATTCTGTCGAAAATCGAATGGCACTTCTCCTGTATCATACATCTTAATATCTTAATATGTGGAATAATATGCCCATGCTGGTTTTTTCCTAAGGCAGTAATTCTGAGGGTATGACATCAATTCCCGGTGTCTTGTTCCTACCTAGGTCTCTCAAAGCTCTGTTGAAGTCTGGCCTCAAAATAGGGTCATCAGCATAAACAAACTCTAAATCATGACTTCTTTACCTTGATACAACTGTTGGATATGTTCCTGCCATCTTTCTGCCTTTTCTTTCCCTAAAAGTGGTTTTTCATCTGAGCTCTTAATATTCACATAGACCTACCTAGTTTTCCTTTCTCCAAAGGTTTCCTTGATTTCCCTGTATGCAGTATCTACCTTTCCAAGAACCATACAACCTTCAACATCCTTGCACTTAGCTATCCTGCACTTTCCATCTACTTAACTCTTATTCGCCTGTATCTTTCCTGCCCTTCTCATTTTTTGCATTCTTGTGATTTCGTCGTTCGTTAATCAGGTCTAGTTTCTCCTGAGCTATCCATTGATTTTTGGTTTATCTTCGCTTTCTTCCTAACTTTCCTTCAGCAGCCTTACAGACATTCTTCAAGGCTGTCCATTCTTCCTCTACTGTGTTTCCTTCAGCCTTTTCATTTAATCCTTGTGCTATATGTTACTTGAAACAATCCCTCACACTCTTTTCCTTCAACTTGTCTAGATCGCATCTCCATGCATTCCTTCTTTCTCCAATTTCAACTTCAGATGGCATTTCATGACCAACAGATTGTGTTGTCGGAGTCCTAGTCTGCTCCTGGGAAAGTCTTGCAATCCAACATCTGGTTTCTGAATCTCTGCCTATTCATAATGAAGTATACTTGATACCTTCCAGTGTCTCCAGGTCTCGTCCATGTATACAGCCGTCGTGTGTGGTATTTGAACCAAGTGTTAACAAGGACTAAATTATGATCGGTGCGGAATTCAACCAGCCGGCTTTCTCTTTCATTACTTTGTCCCAATCCGAATTCTCCTACTGTATTACCTTCTCTTCATTGGCCTACCAATGCATTCCAGTCTCCCATCACAATTAGATTCTCATCACCTTCATACACACATGTTCATAAAACGCAGAACACATTGAAAGACTAGAGATAGGAAGTTCATATTCACAGGACATGTGCACTAGTATGTTCTGAAGAAATGATTAGCATTTAAACCATGTTGGCCCTTAGGTTCAAGGTCCACATCGATATATCGGCGCACCACCACCGACTGGTAAAATGCGCCTGCGGCTCTAGTTGTCGCTAAAAACCGAAGGTAATGGACCAGTGTGACTTGAGCAGACGTGCAGGATCATACTATATCAGCAAATCACCCAATTCCTTCTCCCTAACCTCCAACAATAAATGTAAATAACTGTATTGAACTCACTGTAAACCTATCTATGCAATGTAACTTTTGTAATCCATAACTGTAAAACGAATCTATGTAAAGCTAAATAAATAAGGAGCAAGAGAACAGATGCTGCACCCCTTAGCCAAGAGGACATACCTTCACATCACATCACCAAATTAAGCTCCCTCCTTTTTACCTTCCAACCCTATCAAATCCCCAAACCCCGCCAAATTTCCTGGCCAGAGAGAAGGCGTAACCTTCTAGGTGGCCCGCCCCTCCCCTTCGGGGAGGGGAATGAAAACATTCCCCTTGGTCCTTGGTCACAGAAGGCCGAAAAACACGACGAGATGGGTTTGGTCGCACCACCCAGACCCCCTCCCACAAGAAGATCGACACCTAATACAAATGGCATTACAGGACAGATCAGCGTCTTCCTCGGCTTTTGCGCAACAGTGGAACAGTGTAACACTAACATATAGTACACTATCAGGAGTGACAATCCGTCGCAGTTTATTTTGGTCTGCGTTACCAGCGCGTTGTTCATTTCTCCGCCTACATTTGAATAATGTGCATAAACATGCTCGACTGCAATGGTGTATGGAACGACGTCACTCGGGACAGGAATGGCAAAAGATAGTGTTTTCGGACGAATCCAGGTTTTGTTTGTTTGAAAATGATGGCCGCATTTTGGTTCGCCACAGACAGGGGGAGAGGCATCAAACTGACTGCATTCGCACAAGACATACAGCGCCAACTCAAGGCCTTAAGGTGTGGGGTGCTATTGGGTACATCCACAAAAACAACATTTGGTGCGTCTCCTGGGCACTGTGACCAGTTTGACATACGTGAATGACATCCTGCGACCCGTAGCCATACCCTTTCTGCATGACAATGAGTTAGCTGGAAAATGTATAATGTCCAATAACGGACCATTTATATCGGTATTATAAATTTACTCAAATTACATATATTTCTGTTTCCCTATGGGAATCAACATCTATATCATCTGATGGCCAGGCAGGCATCAATTTTCGGTAATGAGACAAAGTCTCCCATAACGCATTGGCACTGTCGGTACCAACAAGTAGCCTACTCAGTGGCCTCCATGGTATGCACTAGCCATGCGCCTTGGTGGGTGTGCTGATGAGCCTAACTTAGCACACTGGGGCAAAACGCTGGCAACCAGAAATGAGTTAGCTGGAAAATTTATAATGTCCAATAACGGACCATTTATATTGGTACTAAGTGGTATGTTCTGAGCTGTCAGTGGAGAGATGGCATGGAATGACATCAGTAGACGATTAAGTTTGAGTGGTGTCCTTAAAAGTAGAAAAGATCACAATATGAAGATAAATTTGGAATTCAAGAGGACAAATTGGGGCAAATATTCTTTTATAGGAAGGGGAGTTAGGGATTGGAATAACTTACCAAGGGAGATGTTCAATAAATTTCCAATTTCTTTGGAATCATTTCAGAAAAAACTAGGAAAACAACAGAAAGGGAATCTGTCACCTGGGTGACTGCCCTAAATGCAGATCAGTAGTGATTGATTGATAGGAGTGGGAAGGAAGCGGCCATGGCCTAAATTAAGGTACAGCCCCAGCATTTGCCTGGTGTGAAAATGGGAAATCATGAAAAACCCTCTTCAGAGCTGCTGACAATGGGGTTCGAACCCACTATCTCCCAGATGCAAGCTCACAGCTGCACGCCCTAACCGCACGGCCAACTCGCCTGGTTGATGTAGTTGCAGACATCCTTACCACTCTAAGTGGCAACAGGCAACAAACAGTCAGAAGCAAAATTAAGCAAATGGCAGACAATGAAAGGGTCTCTGCACAAGGAAAAAGAGAATGTGACTGTGTTCTAGCAGGGTTACTTGAAGATCACAACAGTTTTTCTTCCAAGTCCCTGTGACTTCTATGGTTTTCAGTTTCAAATTTTGATAGCGAGAGAAAATTTTCTGCTTACAAACACATTTTATCAGATAAAATGGTTTCCTTGTCATGTTCATGTGCAGAAATTATTCTCAGTATTTTTATTGCTGAGAAAGACTAGGTAATAATTACCAGATAACACCTCGAAACATTTATGTTTTTTGTTAGATGTTAAGATCTTGCAATGAAATCAAAAACAAATGTTACTTGTTATAATATTTAGTTTCCATGATAATTAAACATGTTAGTTTAATACATTCATTTTGAAAGTTTTTTTTTTTTTTTTTGCAGTGTGAAATATGCGCAAATTTGCCTACCTTTTCATGAAATATTCACCAAAAACAGTGCACCCTATTATAAGCACCAAAAGTAGAGTAAAATAATCACCACAGAATCACACCCATACTCATGATTATAAAATATCAGACATATAATTTTAAAAAGAACTGTCCCACAAGCATATGGCATTTGAGTTTCAATATTTCAGATGCATGAACTTGAATTCAAACTACAAAAGCAATGATTTAAAAAAAAATCAGTAACAAAGTAACCAAGGTACTGTACATTCGCAACACCTCATATAATTAGACCAAGCTCTTTAATAATATGCGAATCGGAATCAAGTACAAAGAAGAATTTTCAACAAAAATCCATAAAAGATCAAAACTCCAGTGATGAAAGGAGGAGGATACTTAACAACAGTGTCAACTGTCAAGAAAGGAGTCCTGTTGAAATGTATCTCCCTTTTGCTTTCTTTGCTGATGACTTCTCCAAGCCGACATACCAGTTAGAAGAGTAACTAAATTATTTGAACATAGCTGTGTTGTAAAAGTTTCAAATAAATTCCAAAACTTTACAATCTTTAAGATACAAATATTAAATATATGTTAAAATGGCACATGGTTTCGCTTAGGCTTTGTAAGGATCTTCAGCCATACTTAATCTAAAGGTAAGTCAGGGCCCTGAACTGGGTTCCTCATTAAAGTATAATACAAGCTTTAATACAAGATAAAAGTAATAAAAATCTAGTCTATGGAGAAAGCGAGCTTAAAATGCAGCTAAAATTCAATAATGAACTTGTCATATTATTATATGTAGGCCTACAAGGAATGAATACTAGTGTTTGTCTAAAAAAGTACAAGTTGGTTATTTGTAGAACGAGACAGTCATAATGATCTGACATACATTTGGATTGTACAAATTATTTAATATTAATGAAGCGTGGATTATTTAAATATCGAAAAATAAAACTTCGAACGTTGTAGATTGAGAGTCAGGAACATAGAATTACAGCAGAGTTGTTAACTCCAAGTAGTTGCATGATAAGGTCAAAAGGCGCTTGAAGCATCAGTATAGAGACGACTCCTTCTAGAATCATCTTTGTAATAGATTGTAGTTGTGAGCTGTTTAGCGTAGATTCAATAAATAGGGTGTTCAATAAAACCTTAGATGTGGAAGAATTTGCAATGTAGCGCGTGTACACATTTCAGTTTTCAACACGCGCTACATTGTGAATTCTTCCACATCTAAGGCTGTTCCTTTTATCGCTCTCAGCTTATTGGGAAGTGGAGTGGCCTGCCACTCCGTCTCCCAATGGGACATAACCAGATGTCTCAGATGAGTGCGAATATCACTTGCTGGAACCTTGAAAGGCAACGGGGACAGTGTAACTGCCTCCTTGGCAGCCTGATCTGCTAATTCATTTCCCTCTACACCCATGTGGCTTGGGAGCCACATAAACATGATTCTGGTGCCGGCATCCAAACACCGGGCCAGCAGGTCCTGGATCCACTGCACCAGAGGGTGCAGAGGGAAACAAGTATCAACAGACTGGAGCGAACTCAAGGAGTCGGTACACAGAAGAAAGTGTCGGCACTCATTGGACAGTACGTACCGCAGAGCTTCACGGATAGCATGAAGCTCTGCTCTGTACACACTACAGGTTTCCGGGAGAGCAAAAAGAAACCTATCATTGTCAACAACGAACGCACAGCCCACCTTTGTTTCTGTCCATGAACCATCCGTGTAGATGACAACTGAACCTGGATATCGGCCAACAACAGAGAGGAAGAGCCTCTGATAAATCGAAGGGTCCGTGTTTTCCTTTGGGCCAGTGTGCAGGTCCAGGATTATTTCAGGTCACCGAAGTACCCACGGAGGTACCCCACTTGGTTGTCTGACAAGGCAAGGAACCAAAGGTACGTGAAACAATCTGTAACTGCTATCCAAGCATATTCCTACCAGCCGTGTTGCTCGAGGACAAGCAGCGTACAGCAAACGGTTGCCATTGTTGAACACACAAGGATAGCTGGGATGAAATGGCATCTGTCGCAAATTAGCAGCATACAAAAAAGCACATGCTGGCGCCTCAGGTGTAAAGGCGGCACACCGGACTCAGCGAGCATGCTGGCAACTGGGCTTGTACGGACAGCTCCTGTCACCAACCTAACCCCGCCGTGGTGTATGCTGTGCAGCTTCGCAAGAACACTTGGTCTTGCTGAGCCATATGCTGCACTGCCGTAGTCTAACCTGGGTAAATTGTGTGCCCTGTCAATTGTAGGAGTACCACGCGGTCAGCTCCCCAATTAGTGCTGCTAAGAAACTTCATTTTTAGCTCCCGCACGTGTGGCTCCCACGATAATTTACTGTCAAAAAGGAGCCCAAGAAATCGGTAAGTGCCAACCACGGTAAGAGCGACATTTCCTAGAGAAAGTTCAGGATAGGGGTGAAGAGTACGTTGACGACAAAGTGGACAACAGAGGTCTTTGAGGTAGAAAACCGAAAGCCTTCTAAAGTCCACTGCTCCACCCTCCTAATAGCTTGCTGTAATTGTCGCTCTGCGACCGAATATGTATATTACTAGTGGTCGTATCGATAAATACTATACAACCAAAGTTATAAAGAATTAAATTTTCAACCATTTATGTCTTATACATTTTTACCATACCAGCTATGATAACACAGATATTCATGAATTTATATTTATGTTGCTAAGTCCATATTGACGCCGAGCCACGAGAAAATGGGTTAACAGAATTTAATGAAAATCGATATATAGAGTCGGGGAATAAGAAACTACAGTCTAAGCTATAAACAATTTGATTCACATTGGATGAAATTGTAGTTTAGGGGAAGGCGCCTAAAATTCAATTTGTAAATACTTATGTTTTTGGTCCTATCGAAAAGTACTACTACAAAGAATACAATTTCCGATCATTTATGTTTCATTCAGTTTTACCGTACTGACTATGATGAGTGGTATTTCAGAGTCGGAAGAAAGCTAAATGTGAAGGCCTACAATATCGAAAGCGCATAACATTGATCAACAGTAACATTACATTGACCATTGTTTGTTGCGATGCTGCCTCTCAACTCTGATAGATGGGATTACTGCTGCGTACCAAGTATAATAGCCTGACTGACTATTGGCGGGAAATAGCCTGGGAGTTAGAAAACTTTCTTCTTTAGCATGCCATTCCTCTGGTTCATACATTTTCTGATACAGCTGGTACGTAATACACTGGTTCTTCATAGTATTCCAGTTATTCGATCCCTACTCTGATGCACTGTTTTGAATGAGCAGTGTGCATACTTAAGGCAGAGGCTGAGTAATAGAAGTATGGCCTGGTCTACAATAACAATTTAGGCCCATTGCAAATTATAGCACCACAATTCACTAAATAACTCAAAATTCAACCCTGAAAAGATCCGTTCCTTAAGAAAAGTTCTTTCTCTTCACTTTTATTAAATTCTACATTCATTTTATTCCAAATTATCAGTGAAGAGGGGGTTTCTCCTCTGGCTTGGAGGAAAAATTTGCCTCCAAGTCAGATAGATTTTTCCGCCGCCAGTGTAGTGAATTGATATTTTCCGACTCATCGGGTACTCTTAGGAAACAGATTAGTAAAAGGGCATATTTTTTGCTCTGGGAATCTCCACTATTCCACCCTCTCCCTGCCGAAGAAATACAAAGGCCACCCTCTCCCTGCCGAAGAAATACAAAGTGTTCACGAATCACGGCTGTCCGCAGCTTGGTCATTCCAGCTCTGGAACTTTGGACTGTTAGATCAGCAGTGTAGTCCTGTTCATTAAAAGTGAGAAAATGTGTGGTGTTTCATTTGATCGAGTGTTCCATATGAAAGCACTGCTTTTAATCGTGCCATTCCTACTGACGTCATTGTAATGTATGTTCATTTCAGTTGGGAAAACCACTAAGACAGTCTTTCTGGGGATGTAAAAAGGCAAGTGGAGAGTAGGTGTCTACCATTATAATGAAAACTCCCCAACCTGATTGTGACTGATCGTATGCAAGGGGGTCTACCATTACAGTGAAAATTCCCTTACTCTGTCTTCATATGAGAAAAGATGTTTGGCGACTTCCCCGTCGCGTTTCTAGGGTAACGTTAAGTGCTATGCAATTTAATACAATCTTGCTCACAACGTGTACAGTGTAGAAATATGTAGCGAAGCACGGGTACATCAGCTAGTAATACACATATAACGTCGAAAAACGGTCCCAAGTTCTGCAAACCAACATTTATAAAAGATACTATCATGTAACTTTACATTATATATGCGCCAAAGTCAGAAGAAAAGCTATATTTTGCAATATAAATGTCCAAATATTTGCTATTAAATCCAAAAAGCTGAAAAATATGCATTAAGCATGCATTTTCTCGTAAAAAGGCCAAAACATGCAAACATGCACGGAAAAAGAACGGTTATTTGGAATCGTTAAGACATAAAACGAATATTTGTAAAGTTTGAGAAGTGTAACTAGCTTATTTAAAAACATGCATTTGCATGGAAATCCGGGCTCTACTAATAATCAATCAAATACAGTAAGAATGTTGTAATCTATGGAAGTAAATATATTTTTGACTGTTTTCACCGAGTCATAGGATCACATCCTGCACCACAACAGCGCCTCAGAACAAAGTTTGGAGAGCAATAGATCAATATCCCAATTTATGATATACAATTTCATTCAGAGAGGGCACAACCTCTTCTGAATGAACATAAACAACAGCCAGTGATACCAGAGAGTACTGTAAGTGATGTGAGAAACATTCATTGCCCCAGAAAACGAAGTACTTAAACTCAAAATGCCAAAGGACAACAAAGAAAGAAAAACTTTGGCCATATAAAATAATGTTAACCCTCCAAGTGGCAAACGCCTGATATCAGGCGTTTTGACATGCTCCTTATTTTATTTCAACAATCGAATTATTATTTATCGAAATGTGCTAATTACGAATCAATCGAAGGAGAAATGTTCGGTCATAATCATGACATAGTTTGTGTAATAGCATGTTGCACTAATCTAGTGTAAATCATTGCCAAAGTAGCGTCATAATCCCGCTGTCTTGTGCTAGCTGCTACATACTCAGCTGACAGCCACACGTATGTCTCAGCTGAGCCAGCTATATTTAGTCGCCAGTTTTCCTTATCAATCTGAAGTGTTGATATGTACTCATGTCAGCAACACTGAATCATTTCCTCGTTCTTCTGGCGGAATAAATTACTGGCTAGCGAGATAAATTTCATGTTAGTCATTAGATATCTTGTTCATGTTGTCAGGAGTAATGTTCCGCATTGTGTTTGTGCCTCTAAATATTGTCGTAATTGATCTATGTAGAGTTTCTGGTCCATGAATGTGTAAATACCCTTATTATGGCAGATAATTTTCTGGATTGTTCCAGTGATATTCGAGAAATTCTCAAAGCTGATTTCAGTGATGGTGAGGGATCAGATTTGAAACTGACAAGGACAGTGAAGTACAGTTGGAAGATTATTCATCAGGAAGTGGTGAAGAATATGTGCCATCAAACTGTAAGATGTCTGATAGTGAAGATGAAGAAAATGTGGAAGATGATGTTCCAACAGTAGGCCTAGGTCATATAAGTTCAGCAAGTGCAAGTAGAAGTTCTTCTCCTGCTCCTTCTAATGTGTTTCCAGTTTGGGTCAGAGTTTATCCCTCTGAACCTCCAAACCACCCTGAATTCAAGGTGAGAGAAGCAAGTGCAGGTATAAAGAACAGTCCACAAAGAAATTCACACCCTACAGATTACTTTTATCTGTTTTTTACTTCAGCTGTGTGGTACTTGAATGTAAGACAGACAAATATTTATGCTAGTGAAAAAATTGGCGCAAGACTGTGTCTGGTGAAGTACCAAGGCACAGCAGAATAAGCGGGTGGGTAGATGTCACTATAGCTGAAATAAAGAAATTTATAGCAATAATTATCAATGAGCTTGACGTTTTGCAACAATATTAGACATTATTGGGACATGGATCCACTTGAAAGAATACCCTTGCAGAGACCATGTCACTAAGGAGATTTCAGTTGATATCATCAATGATACATTCGAACTCAGGACATCATACTCCTACGGGGCAACCTGGTCACAATCCCTGGTTCAAAGTACGTCCTTTTCTAGATGCCATCAATGCATCATTCAAGAGGCATTTCATAACAACTCACGATATATGCATCGACGAATCAATGATAGGCATGAAGAACTGACACATGTTTATATAATACATGCCAAATAAAAGACAAGCTCGGTTCGGCATTAAAAAGTTTGAAGTGTGTGACAGTAGGACCTTGTATGTTCTGCATGTGGAACTTTATAGTGGGAAAGATTTTCTATCCGATGGAAATGATCCATTTACCCAAAAGGTCATTTTTGCTTTCCTAGAAAGAACCCACTTATTAGACAAAGGGTACAATTTATTCATGGACAACTGGTATAGAAAAATCCCCTTGACTAACAAACTACTGGAAAGAGATACGTACCTCACAGGAACAGTGGTTGCTTATAAAGAGAAGAAAACACGGAAATCAGTTTATTGTCTCACAACTGGATGTCACGCTGAGGACAATGTTGTAAGGAGTCGAAAGGGAAATGAAAGGTTGAAACCACTACCGATTCATAAGTACAATATCTTCATGGGAGGTGTAAATAATAAAGATAAGTGCATAAACCATGCCACTTGTTCCAGACTGACCAGAAGGTACTGGAAGCAAATTTTTTCAAATCTTCTAGATATGACATTATTTGACGCATACATCCTGTACATAAAGAACACTCATGAGCCTTTAGCAAGACGAGACTTCATGGTCAGTATAGTTAGGGGATTGCTAAATGAACAGTTCCCAATTCCAGTTGTGAGGCCAACAGGTCATGTAGGAGGCCCCTCTCATGCTCTCGAAAAATTGCTACAGAATAACAATCGCTTATGTGTTGTGTGCTTGCAAGAAAAGAAGAAGTAGTAGTCTACATTCTGGTGTCCAGGATGTAATGGTGGTATTCACCAGGGGTGCTATCATAAAATAGTGCACTTCTGGAGGCCTGATAATTGTGGAGTAAAAAGAAAGACCCACCCAAGTGACACAGAGAGAAATGTACAAGTGGTAGCATACAATTGTTGTATACACTGTTGTATATTTTTTCCAGCTAAGAACAGTATTATAAACTATATACCAGTACGCAACTATTTACTATGAACTGGTGCTCCTTTTGTTAATTTACCTAAATATAAACATATTATATATATAGCAAAACTTTTAAAAAATTAAATAATATAAACAAATTCAATATATTTTTGGTCTTACACTTTTTGGTTTTTGGATGATAAATAACAGCTTTAGCATCATCATCATGATCTTATTCCTTGTACTTTTGAGGATAAAAGGATGTGCTGTTTATGTACGAATAACATGTCGGCGATTTTTAACACAATTTATACTAAGAGTCTGCAACACCGGTAAAGTATCGCTGCCCCTACAGGATAAATGACAGCCACTTCGAGGGTTAAGACCAGCAGCTACAGAAACCAACATAAGCAAGCATGATTTGATATAATACCAGATGTAGGATGCTATAAAAATGTAAAAATGAGGAGCCTAACAGAAGATAACGTAACATATAGCAGTAGGGCAACATCAAACCAATCTTAGAATCAATGACTATAACAAAAGGTAGCCTTCTTCCATTACCAGACAAGATATATAGGGTGATCCACTATTATATCCCTATTTTTATTTCACTACTATTCTGTCATTAACAATGTTACATGGTTGCTTTCAATTCTAATATGTACTATGGTCCTTGCCACTTCATATTTCAATGTAAGCACCAGCATTAGCAGCACACCGTTGCAGTCAGGGTACAACGTTCCTGACAGACCATTGCAACATGCTACAAACTTTTGTTTATCCCATTGTTTCAACCTGGGATGGAGTGGACAATGTGCACTTTATGCATGATGGGGCACCTCCCCATTTTGCATCGATTTCCCGAGAATGGCTTGACAATGCTTTTCCAGGCCGCGTTATTGGACGTCACAGAAAATTTGAGTGGCCACCAAGAAGTCCAGACTTGACCCCATCGGAATTTTCCTCTGAGGGTATTTGAAAGAGACTTGACCCGATTGGATTTTTCCTCTGGGGGTATTTGAAAGAGAAGGTGAATGCCAAAAAAACGCGTGACTTGGACACTTTGGAAACAGTCATTATGGAAGAGTGTGTGTGGGTACCAAACGACAAGTTGCAACAGTCTGTCAGCAACATTGGGCCCCGACTGCAACGGTGTGCTGCTAATGCTGGTGCCTACGTTGAAATATGAAATGGCAAGGACCATAGTACAAACAGAATTGAAAGCAACCATGTAGCACTGTTAATGACAGAATAATAGTGAAATAAAAATAGGCACATAATAGTGGATCACCTGTATAATCTATATATAAAATAAGAATTTTGTCTGTACATTGCTCAGAATTTAAAAGGGATGGTATTTCTGTATCAGTCGTGTCACCAGTAACAAGAAAATGCACTTTTTACTTTTCTGTAATTTCAGTCTGTCTGTCTGTATGTATGTATGTATGTACACACATCACGAGAAAACGGCTGAAGAGAATTTAATAAAAATCGGCATTCAAAGTCAGGAAATAAGTCACTACAATCTAGGCCATAAATAATTGTATTCACGCTGAGTGAAATGGTAGTTTAGGGGAAGGCCTAAAAGTTAATTCTCAAATATTTATGTTAGTAATGGTCGTATCTTAATGAAAATTGTTAGGCAAAGTCTGGGAATAAGTCGATACTATGTAGGCTATAAATAATTGTGTTCACGCAGAGAAAAATGGTAGTTTAGGGGAAGGCCAAAATTGTAATTCTCAAATATTTATGTTATAAGTGGTTGTATCTATAAATACTACGTAACTAAAGGTATATGGTATTAAATTTCCGATCATTTATGTCTCATACATTGTTACCGTACGGGCTGTGATCACAGAGATACCGGTATTCATGAATTTGAATTTTTGTTGCTAAGTCCACATCAGCGCAGAGTCACGAGAAATTGGTAAACAGAATATAATGAAAATCGGTATGTGAAGTCGGAGAATAAGGAACTACAGTCTTCGCTATAAATAATTTTATAAGACGCCCTAATAAGCTATCACAGAGTCGAAAGAAAACAAAATGTGAAGGACTACAATATAGAAAGCTCATAAAATGGATCAACAATAGCATTACGTTGACTATTGTTTGTTGTGATGTGCTTTGTGTCTTCTGTTGCCACTCATCCCCGATAGATAGGATTACTGCTGCGTACCGAGTATTTTTTTTAAATTTGCTTTACGTCGCATAGACACAGATAGGTCTTATGGCGACGATGGGAGAGGAAAGGGCAAGGAGTGTGAAGGAAGCAGCCTTGGTTTTAATTAAGGTAGAGCCCCAGCATTTGCCTGGTGTGAAAATCGGAAACCACGGAATACCATCTTCAGGGCCACCGACAGTGGGGTTCGAATCCACTATCGCCCGGATACAAACTCACAACTGCGCGCCCCTAACCACACGGCCAACTCGCCCGGTCATACCGAGTGCAACAGCCTGCCTGAATATTGGCGGTAATTAGATGGGGAGTTAGATAACTTTCTTCTTTAGCATGCTATTCCTCTGGTTCATAAATTTTCTGATACTACTGGTACATCATAGCATTCGGGCTATTCGATCCCTACTCTGAGGCACTGATTGGAATGAGCAGTGTGGATATTTAACGGAATAATGGCAGAAGAGTGCGGTTTTCCGTTTGATCGAGTACTTCATATGATAACACTGCTTTTAATTGCTACATTCCTACTGACGTTTTTGTAATGACCTATGTTGACTTCAGTTAGGAAAACCACAACGTGAGTCTTTCTGAGAATCCCGTTGTGAAGCACGGGTACATCAGCTAGTTAGCTATATAAAATGACTAGCAAGATACCTGTGCTTCACTACGGTATTATACTGAAATTTATAATTGAATGCTTAATGACTTATACATAATCCACCAAAATTCGCAATACGACTCATTTTCCAAGAGAATCTGCCAAAATTCGCAATCTGACTCGTTTTCTGAGAGATAACAGCAAAGTTCCTCCCATTTCTTCAATCTTTCTTTCCGGCAATCGATTTCATACTTCCCGGGCTAGGTCCAGGTATTCCACCCGGTCAGTTGGGTCCCTAAATCCTTGCCATCTTTTCCTATAAGCATTTTTAATATGGATCAAATCCTTGAGGAGATCCGGTGTGGTGTCATCTTGGGTGCCTTGGCAGCACTGAATCCACAGCCGGACTCCACTGGTAGTCATTACCCTGCCAGGACCAGTTTCCAGCGCGGTCCGCACATTTTTATAACGGTCCAGAACATTATCATTATTAGGGTGGCTGATATTAGTTGAATTTAGGTTGTTACTGTTATTATCATTATTGTTGACGTTCTGGACCTCGCAGCAAGATGTACGAGGGCTACTTGGCGGTAAATTACATCTGCCGCCATTGTCATTGCTGACAATGTGACTAGCACCATTGTCAGGCGTAAGCAAGTGTGCAGGATTTCTGGCCATATGAATGATATACTTCCATGCATTATTGACCTTATTATAGAGGTGAACAATTGCAGGTCAATATCATTCCCATCGCTTATTTCAAATGTGTTTTAATATTTATTTAACTTACATGCCAGCAGTATCTACTGTAATCTAACTTTAAGTTACAAAAGAAAAAGATGGCTCTTGAAAACAAACCCAGGAAAGATTAAAAATGATCGGTTTATGAACAGAATCAAGTACACTATAAACAGTAAAATCAATTGGTCTCAACTCCTTTTTCACCCCACTGCCGTTAAGTTGATCCCCTCCCCCCCCCCCCATCCCAAAAAAACGAAGGCTTGTTTCTTTATGTATAGAGGAGATTCCAAATACCAATGTTCACGTCTGTTTCCTTCAGTTTGAGATATAAGTATCCCCATAAAAAGAATTCGTTTTTTTCACTTCCTTTCACACTCCCCCACTTCAGTGAATTTTCTGAAAAAAATACTTGTTTCTTTATTAGTAAAGGATACCAATTATCATGAATGTAACATCTTCAGTTTTTGAGATATGTTTCCTCATAAAAGGAATTCAACTCCTTTTCAACCCTGCCTCCCAAGATGATTTTCCCCCAAAAATGCGTTTTTCTTTGTTTTTAAAGGAGATCCAAATACCAATTTTCCTGTCTGTAACATCTTTAGTTTTTATTAGATGTAAGTATCCTCATACAATTAATTCAATTAATTTTTCAATTCTTTCTCTCTCTCTCACACACACACACACACACACACACACACACACACACATTGGATTTTACTAAATCAAGGGAATACACGTTTCTTTACTCTTAAAGGAGATTCCAAATATCGATCTTCATACAAATAATTCAACTAATTCCCCTCCCCCCAAGTGGATTTCCGAAAACAAAAAATACATATTTCTTTATTTTTAAAGGAGATTCCAAATACAAATTTTCACATCTGTAACATCTTCAGTTTTTGAGATAACAGTATCACAATAAAAAGAATTCAACCCCATTTTCAGTCATTTTTACCCCCCACCCAAGTTGTTTTTCCGAAAACAAAAATACATGTTTCTTTATTTTTAATAGAGATTAAAAATGCCACTTTTCACTTTTGTAACATGTTAGGTTTCTGTTATATACTGTAGACATGCGCATTTTAAAATTTCACCCCCTTTTTAGTTCCCCTCAAGGAAAATTTCTGAAAACAAACCACCTATGTTTCTTTACTTTTATAGGAGATTCCAAATACCAATATTTACGTCTGTAACATTTTACGTTTCTGAGATATACTATACATATAGTCTTTCTAAAAATTCACCCCATTTTTCACTCCTGTTTAACCCCCATTAATTGGATTTTCCCAAAATAAAAAATTAAAACAAAAAATGTGTTACTTTATTTTTAAAGGAGATTTCAAATACCAATTTTCAGGTCTGTAATATCTTCATTAAAGGCATTCAACCCATTTTTCACCCTTTCTCAGCCCTCCTAGTGGGATTTTCCAAAAACAAAAAAACATGTGTTTGTTTATTTTTAAAGAAGATTCTAAATACCAATTTTTACATCTGTAAACTTTTAAAGTTCTGAGATATAGATACACTCATTGGAAAAATTCATCCCCCTTTTCACTCCCTTAACGACAGAATATCCAAAAATCCTCCCTTAGTGAGCACCTACATTGTAATATAAATGTATCCTCAAAATTTAATTTCTTTATGTCCAGTAGTTTTGGCTTGGCGATGATGAAGGACTCGGTCAGTCAGTCAGTCAGGACATGTTATTTTATTTATATATATATATATATATATATATAGATATCATTCTATCATACAATTTTAATACAAAAACCAACATGAATTTGTCAATAAATGTGCTGGCCTAAGCAAGCACACAGATACAACACACGCAGCAATGGGCATACGTTTAACAGACCCCCTCGAACGGCTAAATCTCCAGTCAACACTCATCCAACATAAGAGATTTCAGTTCATGCACTTGACATCTTATTTTTTCCATTTCGATCTTGAGCTCCCAGTAAAAATGAAGCGGCTTCAGGCGTTTGAAGTGTTATTACTCCATGTCTGCTACAATATGTGATTTCTCTTGCCCGTCTCACGTATCTATACAAGAGTGTGATTTAATTATTTCTTCATTCAAAAGAATATAATCATCACACGTATCTATACAAGAGTGTGATTTAATTATTTCTTCATTCAAAAGAATATAATCATCATTTTTTGTCATGATGAACATTCTTATTAACTGACTGGCAGCATGAGTTTGTTTATTACACTGCCAGTTCTCTGTTGTACCTTATGTTTTTAACGTCTGGCAACACGATTACGTGGGGGTTTTTTTTCTCACTTAGCCAAGATGAACACTTATATATTTTCACTCTTGTTTTGTGTTTGAACATTCTGATTGACTGCCTGGTAGCAATGATACCCTAATGATTTTAATTATTTCACTATCAGCTCTGTATTGTACTTTCTGTTTTTATCCTCTGTTTCAACACGACTGTGTGTTTTTCTCTTAGCCATGTTGTAATATTTTATGTTTTTTTCACACTAGTCTTAAGCCTTTTTTGATTTTCTAAATGTAAATGTTGTTTCTTAGGGTACCATATATTTTAAGGACACTAGGTTCGGGGTCATGACCTAACTTTAGGCAACAATTTATTTTCAGCTGATGATGCTTACGACAGTTAAGCGAAACATGTCCCATCTAACAACGCCTGTTGTAATGTTTATTTCCTAAATATAAGGAAAGTTAAGTATTGGAAAGGTGGTGTTAACTATTACTCTTATTTTAATGTTCATAACCTGATGTCCAATACGGTCTACAATGAGCTTTATTACCATGTGACCCTGCCGCAGTGGGGAGGCTTGCGCATCCAAATGAAGCAGATAGCCGAGCCGCAGATGAAACCATATCGGATGGGTATCTGTTAAAAGACCAAACTAACGAATGGTTCATCAAAAGGGGAGTAGCAGCCTTTCGGAAGTTCCAAGGGCGACAGTCTAGATGATTGACTGATATGGCCTTGTAATAATACTCAACATGGCTTCGCGGTGTTGATACTGCTACACGCTTGAAAGCAATGGGAAACTGCAGCCGTAACTAACTCCCACAGACATACAGCTCTCGCTGTATGAATGATGTATTGATGATGGCTTCCTTCCGGGTAAAATATTCCGGAGGTAAAATAGTCCCTCATTCAGATCTCCACGTGGGGACTACATGACAAGGGGAGATCATCAGGAAGATGGATACTGACATTCTGCAAGTCGGAGCGTGGAATGTTAGAAGTCTGAAACGTTGAACGTAGTAGGTAGAGAATATGAAGAAGGATTTGGATAGAATAAAGTTAGATGTAGTTGGTATAAGTGAAGTACGTTGGCAGGAAGAACAGGATTTTTGGTCAGGCGCCTACAGAATTATCAACACAAAATCAAACAGGAGAAATGCAGGAGTTGGTTCAAGAATGAATAAGAAAATATGGCAGCAGGTAAGCTACTACGATCAGCATAGTGAAAGAATTACTGTCACCAAGAGAGAGACCAAACCAATGCCCACCACAATAGTATAGGTCTATATGCCTATTACTTCAGCGGATGATGATGAAATCGAAAGAATATACAAAGAGATAGAAAATTGAATACAATATGTAAAATGTGACGAGAATCTAATTGTAATGGGAGACTGGATGGCAGTGGTAGGCCAAATGAAGAGAAGGTAATACAGTAGGAGAATTCGGATTGGGACAAAGGAACAAAAAAGGAAGTTGGCTGGTTGAATTCTGCACTGATCATAATTTAGTCCTTGCTAATACTTGGTTCAAACACCACAAACGACGGCTGTATACGTGGACGAGGCCAGGAGACACTGAAAGGTATCAAATAGACTTCATTATGATTAGGCAGAGATTCAGAAACCAGGTGTTGGATTGCAAAACTTTCCCAGGAGCAAACGTGGACTCTGACCACAACCTGTTGGTCATGAAATGCCATCTGAAGTTGAAGAAATTGAAGAAAGGAAAGAATGCAAAAAGATGGGATCTAGACAAGTTGAAAGAAAAGAGTGTGAGGGATTGTTTCAAGAAACATGTTGCACAAGGACTAAATGAAAAGGCTAAAGGAAACACAAGAGAGGAAGAATGGAAACTCATGAAAAATGAAGTCAGTAGGGCTGCTGAAGAAATGTTAGGCAGGAAGAAAAGATCAACTAAGAATCAGTGGATAACTCCAGGAGATACTAGACCTGATTGATGAAAGATGAAAATACAAGAATGCTATAAATGAAGAGGGCAGAAAAGAATACAGGTGATTAAAGAATGAAGTGGAAAGTGTAAGGTAGCTAAGGAAGAATGGCTGCAGGAAAAGTGCTAGGATGTTGAAGCTTGTATGGTCCTACGAAAGGTAGATGCTGCATACAGGAAAATCAAGGAAGCCTTGGGAGAAAGGAAATCTAGGTGTATGAATATTAAGAGCACAGATGGAAAGACACTTCTACGGAAAGAAGACAAAGCAGAAAGATGACAGGAACACATTCAGCAGTTGTATCATGGTAACGACGTAGATGATATGGTTCTGGAATAAGAAGCTGCTGTTGATGCTGATAAAATGGAAGACCCAATTTTGAGGTCAGAGTTTGGCGGAGCTTGAGAGACCTAAATAGGAACAAGGCACTTGGAATTGATGACATTCCCTCAGAATTACTGACTGCCTTAGGAGAAACCAGCATGGCAAGGTTATTCCATCTAGTGTACAAGGTATGAGAGGGTTCCTGGGCACACAGGAATCAGTGGAAATGAAGAAGCTGACAAACTAGTGAAACAAGGCTCAAAAGGTCCTTTCATAGGACCAGAGCTCTTCTTGGGAGTATCAATCCAAAGTGTGAAACAGGTAATATCCCAGTGGACAAACCAGTCTCACTTAGACGTATGGAAGAGGTTAACCACAGCAAGGTAGGCATGTGAACTTATCGAAGGGCCCAGCCAAAGATATAAAAAGGTCCTAACAAATTTGAATAGGACCAGAAGAATATGAATTGTAGTTGGGCTGTTGACAGGCCACAATACCTTACAGACACACCTACACATCATGAAAATCAGTCAGGATCCGATGTGTAGAAGATGCAATAGGGAGGAAGAGACCTCCGCGCATGTGTTGTGTCAGTGCGAGGCTCTTGCAAGCACTAGACATCGATATCTTGGCTCACATTTTGTGAACCTGGAAGACATCAGGAATGCCAACATCTGGACACTGGTATCCTTTATAGGAGCACTAGGACTGGACTAGGCAAACCCGTTTGAGGGACACAAAATGTCTTCAGAGACCAACATGTGGAGCCCTGCGAAGGCAGGGCTCACCCATTCCATATCTATCTATCTATCTATGTATGAGACAGGAGAAGCGCCGTGTGATTTTCGGCAGAATGTTGTTATACTTATCCCCAAGAAAGCTGGTGCTGACAAGTGTGAAAACTACCGCACCATTAGTTTAGTATCTCTTGCCTGCAAAATTTTTAACACTTATTATTTACAGAAGAATGGAAAGACAAGTTGAAGCCGAGTTGGGAAGTTTGGCTTCAGAAGTAATGTTGGAACATGTGAAGGAATCCTGACTTTACAACTAACCTTAGAGGATCAAATTAAGATGGACAAGCACACGTACATGGCTTTCATAGACCTAGAAAAGGTATTTGATAATGTTGATTGGACCGAGCTATTCAAGATTCTGAAGGTGATTTGGATCAGATACCGAGAACGAAGAATTATCTACAATCTGTATAAAAATCAGTCTGCAGTGATAAGTGTCGAGGGCTTTGAAAAAGAAGCAGCAATACAGAAAGGAGTGAGGCAAGGCTGCAGTCTGTACCCCCTCCTTTTCAACGTTTGCATAGAACAGGCAGTAAAGGAAATCAAAGAGGAATTTGGAAAGGGACGCCGACGATAATGTTATTTTATCGGGAAAGGAGATGTCAGAGGCTGCTCCAACTATCGACCAGCTCTATGCTTTGTTATACAATGAAGATATTCGAGTGTCTCCTAGACGCACGCCTTCGTGACATCGTCCACACTGCCCCAAACCAATGTGGCTTTGTGAAAGGAAGGGCGACGATCGAAGCTATACGTGCAACACGTCTTTTGATAGAACGTCAAAATGAAAAGAAGAAACCACTCCACATCACTTTCTTGGATCTCGAAAAGGCCTTTGACAGAGTGCCTCGTGATCATATTTGGCATACACTCACGCTGCATGGTGTACCAGAAGTATATATTCGATGAATCCACCTTCTGTATCAGAATGCCACCAGCTCTAGCGATGTGTTGCTGGAATGTCTGCACCATTTCACATTCAAGTTGGTGTTCATCAGGATCGGCTCTATCTCCACTTCTGTCCATCCTCTGTCTCAACACCATCAGCACAGTAGTGTTAACACCACACTCGTGGACTCAACACTATGCTAATGACGTTATGGTCGCCTGTGAATCCCGCCAAGATTTACAACAACTAGTCCAACATTGGAAAATCTCCTTGGACAGATATGGCGTGCGACTTAACGTCGGGAAGATTGAGTATGTAAGGTGTGGGTACAAAGTGATGGGTCAATTAACATCGACGGTGTTGATATTCTAAAAACATCTCAATTTAAATATCTGAGATCACGTATCCAACCGGATGGTGACACGCTCCCAAATGTTCGAAGCAGAATCAACACTGCCTGGATGAAGTGGTGTCAAGTCACAGGAGTCCTTTTTGATTGGAAAGTGCCACTGTACCTGACATCCAAAATCTATAGAATCATCATTAGACCAGTGGCACTGTATGGAACCGTGTGTTGGTCAGTTACAAGAAGACAGGAACAAACGCTGCATGTCATGGAGATGAAGATGCTTCGCTGGCCAATGGGACTCACTAGACTGACCACATCAGAAATGAGGATGTTCAGATGGCATTTGGTGTGGCCCCAATCCCTGAGAAAATGCGAGAGAATCGTTTGCGATGGTATGGCCACGTGCTACGCAGAAACGGTTCTTCAGTTGCGAAAAGGGCATTACAAATAAGTCCTGAGGGCCGAAGACCACAAGGGCAACCAAGGAAGCGCCGGCTCGACACTCTACGGGAGGACATGCATGTGGAGAAAGTCTCTCCTAAAGATGCACAAGGCCGCATCAAGTGGAAACGAAAGTGCACTACAGCAGACCCTGCAATTAAACGGGATAAATGCTAATAATAGTAAGAAGAAGACTTATTTTATCTGAGACTGCAGAAGATCTCGAGAAGTTGCTAAATGGTATGGACGAAGTCTTGGGTAAGGAGTAAAAGATGAAAATAAATAAGTACAAAACAAAAGTAATGGAGTGCAGTCTAACAAAGGCAGGTAATGCAGGTAATATTAGATTAGAAAATGAAGTCTTAAAGGAAGTATATGAATATTGTTACTTGGGTAGTAAAATAACTAACAATGGCAAAAGTAAGGAGGACATGAAATGCAAACTAGCCCAAGCAAGAAAGAGCTTTATTAAGAAAAGAAATTTGCTCACTTCAAACATGGGTATAGGAATTAGAAAGATATTGGTGAAGACTTTCATCTGGAGCATGGCATTGTATGGAAGTGAGACATGGACGATAACTAGCTCAGAAAGAAAGAGAACAGAAGCTTTTGAAATGTGGTGTTACAGAAGAATGCTGAAGGTGAGATGGATAGATGAAATCACGAATGAAGAGAAACTGAATTTAACTGGTGAGGGGAGATCGATTTTGCTAAATTTTATGAGAAGAAGAGAGAGAATGTTAGGACACATCTTAAGACACCCAGGACTTGTTCAGTTGGTTTTTGAAGGAAGTGTAGGCGGTAAGAACGGTAGGGGTACACCAAGGTATGAATATGATGAGCAGATTAGAGGAGATGTAGGATGCAGTAGTTACGTAGAAATGAAAAGGTTAGCACAGCACAGAGTAGCATAGAGAGCTGCATCAAACCAGTCTATGGACTGATGGCTCAAACCCAACATACAGTTACTTTTTACAAAAAAAATGTACTCAATTTACTTCTGGAAATAAAACTGTAATTGTTCTACATCGCCTGGAAGCAGTAACAAGGAAAAAATAAGATGTACAATATTATAGGGAAGGATCCACCTTTCAATACTCCGTAGTAAAAAGTAGTTACAACCTGTTTAATGGGACCGGTTTCAACACATTTAGAGTGTCATCATCAGCCAATTAGCGAAGATCTTAACAATAACTAACATATTAAACATAGGCAAAATATTAACATTGTATCACATCGTGGCAATTCAGTTAATGTTCAAAACACAATAATCACAGTCAAGAGAGTAAACAGAACATCACTATCTTGCGCCGAAAACAAATATATTTGAAGTTCATAAGCAGATCAAGTATGCACTTATGTAAAGTCGTTGCTAGGCAGGTCTTGTAGGCATTTGTTTTCCGGCCGAAGGGTAAAAGGTGACGTGAATGAAGTCTTAGAGAAACAGTGTAGGATTTAATTTCGTCAAAATCAAAGTGGATATATAGGTTTTAAAATAATTTAAAACATTAAAAAAGAATAAAGCCAAATAAAAATATATTAAAAATGGGAAGAAATAATGAAAGAAATACGAGGTTCAACTCGAAACAACTTGCCGTAGTAATTGATAAAGAAATGATAAATAGAGAAAGGGGGTGGGGGACGTTTATTAGAGGGTGGTGATGGTGGTTATTGTTATTAGAGGAAATACAATTGGGCAACAATCCTTTATATAACACTAATTCGAGGAAAAAAAGAGGAAGAGAACCGACACTTCGAAAAATAAAGATATCGGTTAAAGGAAGACAAGGGCCACGAAGGGCGTGAAAATGAAAGACTCCCTAGCCCTCGCAAACCTAATAGCATCGGGGTCGGAAAAGAACAAGAGTTGACCAAGGGAGGTCGGACAGGATAGATGAAAGTGAGGAGCCTGGCACAAGTAAGTGGAAGCAATGCCACTTCCCCCTTCCGCAACACCCCCCTTGATCCTCCTTAGTTCCCCCCTCCCCACCCAAGGGGCTCTGAACTTCGGAGCGTGGGTTGGCGACCACGGGGCCCTTAGCTGAGTCCTGGCATTGCTTCCATTTACTTGTGCCAGGCGCCTCACTTTCATCTATCCTGTCCGACCTCCCTTGGTCAACTCTTGTTCCTTTCCGACCCCGACGCTTTTAGGTTTCCGAGGGCTAGGGAGTCTTTCATTTTCACGCCCTTCGTGGCCCTTATCTTCCTTTGGCTGATATCTTCATTTTTCGAAGTATCGGATCCCTTCCATTTTTCTTTTCTTCCCACCCTCCATCCCCCAGGGGCTCTGATCTTCGGAGCGTGGGTTGGTGACCACGGGGCCCTTAGCTGAGTCCTGGCATTGCTTCCACTTACTTGTGCCAGGCTCCTCACTTTCATCTATCCTGTCCGACCTCCCTTGGTCAACTCTTGTTCCTTTCCGACCCCGACGCTATTAGGTTTCCGAGTGCTAGGGAGTCTTTCATTTTCATGCCCTTCGTGGCCCTTGTCTTCCTTTAGCTGATATCTTCATTTTTCGAAGTATCGGATCCCTTCCATTTTTCTTTCCTTCCCACCCTCCATCCCCCAGGGGCTCTGAACTTCGGAGCGTGGGTTGGCGACCACGGGGCCCTTAGCTGAGTCCTGGCATTGCTTCCACTTACTTGTGCCAGGCTCCTCACTTTCATCTATCCTGTCCGACCTCCCTTGGTCAACTCTTGTTCTTTTCCGACCCCGATGCTATTAGGTTTGCGAGGGCTAGGGAGTCTTTCATTTTCACGCCCTTCGTGGCCCTTGTCTTCCTTTAACCGATATCTTCATTTTTCGAAGTGTCGGTTCTCTTCCTCTTTTTTTCCTCGAATTAGTGTTATATAAAGGATTGTTGCCCAATTGTATTTCCTCTAATAACAATAACCACCATCACCACCCTCTAATAAACGTCCCCCACCCCCTTTCTCTATTTATCATTTCTTTATCAATTACTACGGCAAGTTGTTTCGAGTTGAACCTCGTATTTCTTTCATTATTTCTTCCCATTTTTAATATATTTTTATTTGGCTTTATTCTTTTTTAACGCTTTAAATTATTTTAAAACCTATATATCCACTTTGATTTTGACGAAATTAAATCCTACACTGTTTCCCTAAGACTACATTCACATCACCTTTTACCCTTCGGCCGGAAAACAAATGCCTACAAGACCTGCCTAGCAACGACTTTACATAAGTGCATACTTGATCTGCTTATGAACTTCAAATATATTTGTTTTCGGCGCAAGATAGTGATGTTCTGTTTACTCTCTTGACTGTGATTATTGTGTTTTGAACATTAACTGAATTGCCACGATGTGATACAATGTTAATATTTTGCCTATGTTTAATATGTTAGTTATTGTTAAGATCTTCGCTAATTGGCTGATGATGACACTCTAAATGTGTTGAAACCGGTCCCATTAAACAGGTTGTAACTACTTTTTACTACGGAGTATTGAAAGGTGGATCCTTCCCTATAATATTGTACATCTTATTTTCTCTATTCAATACGGAACAATCATGAAGTTTTTAACTTTAAAGGAAAAAATAAGTGGTGATTAAGACAACTTTTTCAATTCTGCTACAGCAAAATCAGTAGCTTCACCAGTGCTAGATAAGGTACTGCACTTTTTACCTCTCCATTACTTTCAAAGACATTACACTTACCCTACAAGGCTTAGTGATGAGAATTTAAAGAACCAATGATTCTGTAAATAAAATGGCAAATTATTTGAAATGAGAGAGAAAGATTTATTGAATAAATAAATTTTCTGTCCTCCAATAAGAAGATCCACAGATCCACAACAGTCATGTTACAATTTCAATGAAGTTTAAAAACATCAAAAGTGGAAATTTAATTGTTAATGTTATCTTTTTTTTTCCAAGGTTAGTGGGAGGAATGATAATCACATTCTCAGGTATAGATGGAAATAAATGATTTGTAGAGAGTCCTTTAGCATCTTTATTACTATTTTTTCTATTTCGCAGAATGTCCGACTCGTTGGCTGAATGGTCAGCATACTGGCCTTCGGTTCAGAGGGTCCCGGGTTTGATTCCTGGCCGGGTCAGGGATTTTAACCTTAATTGGTTAATTCCAATGGCTTGGGGGCTGGGTGTGTGTGGCGTATTCAACATTAGAAATCATCCTAGGTAGGGCCCTCATCTTCACAGACATGCAGGTCGCCTAATACGCCATCTACTAGAAAAAGACCTGCACCAGGCCTCTCCGGAGGCCATACGCCATTATTATTATTATTTCGCAGAATGAAACTTTAAATTGAAAAGTTAATCCCAGAAACAAGGTCTTTTTCTTATAAATACAAACAGCTGTTTATTTCTGCAATGGTTTACATCATTTTACATGCTGTGACAGTTTTTGTATGCCCATGTCATACCAGCTCACCACCATGCTTCAAGAAACCTCAGGAACAAAAGTACAGAGATCATCCAGGGTGATCCGCTGATATTCACGCATGATTTGCTCAACCTTCACGACTGTCTCGAAGGAAATTGGCGGTCTTCCACTCCTTTGTTCGTTCATAATGAATTTTGGTCCAACCGGCTGCAAACTTTCTACACCTTTTACGAACATTTTTTACATCCATGAACGACTCACCATACACTTCCAACAATTGGCGATGGATTTCAATCGGTTCAGTACCTTTTGTGTTAAAAAACCGAATAACTGCGCGCACTTCGCACTTGGCGGTAACATCCAACGGGAGCTCCATTCTCAACGGATGCCAAGCCAAGACTGAGTGCCTCAGCACTGCGTGTGCATGTTTATATGCGAGCACGGGAAACACTCTTCACATATTGTGACCAACAACCACACGAGCAGTTCTGTATTTATAAAAAAAAATAGGAGACCTTATTTTTGGGATTACCCTCGTATGTAGTAAGGTAAATGTCTGACTAAGTAGGATGCCTCTTGCTCCGAACAGCAGACCTCTGACAATCCACCGATCGATAGGTAGGCTATTATTATTATTATTATTATTATTTATTTTCCTTAAATTGTACAAGGGCACTAGAAGGAATCCCTGTGTTTAATTTTATGAACTTCCCCAGCAGTGATGGATATTGTAGGATAAGTGTAATGTCTTTCGGAGCATTGGAGAGGTAAAAAGTGCGTCATTCAGGGGTGGTAGATGGAGAAAGAGAAAGCCTCCACATACACAGAAGTGCCTCCACCCCCACATAAGTATGTTTTCATGAACTACCGTAGTCAGGTCCTAGTTTATTTATTTTATGCAATAATACAGGTCCTAGTTCATACATCATGGGCAATGGATGAGTGGCCTAGTAAGTGGTCCTGAGAGTCGGGATACCAGTTGCTATGGAATGGTAGTGGGCATCTTGGATATATTCTGAGTCATGAAATTCCTTATGCTCAGGCGGCCAAGACTATACAATCTACCGGTAGTCCCTAACCCGCTAGAGGAGAGATCCTCACTGGGACTATGTGTAAATAAGTGCGCAAGTAAGGGTAGCATCCTACTTCGCAGAATTCTCACTGGGCATGGTCAGAACATTTTAAGAAAACCTCAGACCTATGGGAGTAACAGAGTCCCATTCCCATTTGACACGGGAGGGACTCCTTGGAAACAACTTGGGGTATGAAATGGAATTCAGTGGGGACCTATCAATATTAATGGGGCCTAGGGAAGGAAGGAAGGAAGAAAGGAAGAAAGAAAGAACTGGCTGATTCAGCAAAAAGGATGCATCTGAATGTATTAAGAGTTAATGATATATGAGGAAGAGATAGGAGATTATAAATTGTACTAAGTGTGTAAAAAAAAAAAAAAAAAAAAGGAAAAAGCAAAGTGAGGGGTATGAATGTTCATCAAGAATACTATTGCACACGACAAAGTTTCCAATAGGCACAGAAATGAGTGAATGATGTGGGTAGATTTGGCAAATGGAGGTATTAGGATGAGAATTGTTTCAGTATAGTCACCATGTGAGGGTGCAGATGAGGATGAAGTTCCCAAGTTTTATGAAGCACCGATATTGTAATCAGGGTCAACAGCAACTACAGGATAGTGCTTATGGCCGATTTCAATGCAAATTGGAAATAGAACTGAAAGATACGAAAGGGTGATTGGTAAACGTGGGGAAGATATGGAAACTAATATGAATGGGAAGGGTTGGCTGGGCTTCTGCGCTAATATGGGATTAGCAGTTACGAATACATTCTTCAAGTAAAAAGCTATTCATCGCTACACATGGGAGGGTAAGGGCACCAGGTCCATAATAGACTATATCTAGATGGTGATGCTTGTTTAAAGGGGTCTAACATCTAGGTCATCGGCCCCAGACTATAATATCTTAACAGACTTCGAATTCACAAAATCTGTTAGGAACGCACAGGTTCTCTGGGGATTTTTTCGATGATACAGACCACTATCTGATCTGTAGTGAACTACGTATCTCTAGGCCTAGGATAGCGAAAGTGATATCTGTCTGCAGACAAATAAGGGTAGAAAATCTCTAGGACGAGGAAATTAGAAGTCCATGGATAAGATTAGTGAAACGTTCCAAACAATGAACAGTAAGCAGGTTCAGAATATAGAAAGAGAATGGGTGCCATACAGGGATGCTGTATTAGAAACAGCAAAGGAATGCCTAGGAACAACTGTGCAAAAGGATGGGGAAAAGCAAACTTCTTGGTGGAATCATAAAGTGAGGGCGGTTGTAAACATAAAAAGAAGGCACATCAGAAATGGCTCCAAACAAAGACTGACGCATACAGGGAATTGTACCTAGATGGAGGAAACAGAGCGAAACAAATACTTATTGAATTCAAGAAAAAGCCATGGGAAGATTTTGGTTATAACCTGGAAAGGCTAGGTCAAGCAGCAGGGAAACCTTTCCAGACAGTAATAAAGAATCTTAGAAAGGGAGGCAAAAAGGAAATTTTAGGTAAATCAAGTGAAAACATAATAGATCCCAGGGAACCACTGGACAGATGGAAGGAATATTTTGAAAATCTTAACGTAAAAGGAAATCTTCCTGGTGATACTGCGAACAACGGAGCCCATGGGGAGAATGACAATGATATTGGTGAAATTATGCTTGACGAAGTGGAATGGATGGTAAATAAACTCCATCGTCATAAAGCAGCAGAAACAGATGAAATCAGACCTAAAATGGTGAAATATAGTGGGAAGACCAGGATGAAATGGCTTCACGGAATAATAAGATTAGCATGGAACATCAGTAATGTACCTTCTGATTGGTCAAAAGCAGTAATTGCATGTATCTATAAGCAAGGGAACAGGAAGGATTTCAACAACTGGGATTTTGGACGGGAGGGTGCGATCAGAAGTTGAGAGTAAGTTGAATGGAAACCTGTGTGGTTTCAGACCACAGAGGTGCTGTCAGGATCAGATTTTCAGCATGTGCCAAGGTAATTGAAAAACGCTACGAGGGGAATAGGTAGCTATGTTTTCTTCTTCTTCTGTTTTGCTACCGTTTTTTTCCTACACGTGTGGGGTTGCGGGTGCGAACTGCACTGCACATGTGGATTTGGCCCTATTTTATGGCTGGATGCCCTTCCTGACACAACCCTATATGGAGGGATGTAATCACTATTGCATGTTTCTGTGGTGGTATGACCCCAGTCCCCACGCCAGAAGAATTAATCAGAAGTGATTAAAACCCCCGACCTGGCCGGAAATCGAACCTGGGACCCTCTGAACAGAAGGCAGTACGCTGACCATTCAGCCAACAAGTCGGACAATAGATAGTTATGTTTATGTTTTGTAAATCTAGAGAAGGTACGACAGTACCAAGAGAAAAGATGTTCACCGTACTCACGGACTATGGGATTAAGGATAAATTATTAAAATCAATTAAAGGCAATTATGTGGACAATTGAACAGAAGTGAGAATTGATGGTAGAATCAAGTTGCTTTTTGTCACACCGTCACAGACAGGTCTTATGGCGACGATGGTACAGGAAAAGGCTAGGAGCAGGAAGGAAGCGTCCATGGCCTTAATATAGGTACACACCGAGCTTGATAGCTGCAGTCGCTTAAATGCGGCCAGTATCCAGTATTCGGGAGATAGTAGGTTCGAACCCCACTGTCGGCAGCCCTGAAAATGGTTTTCCGTGGTTTCCCATTTTCACACCAGGCAAATGCTGGGGCTGTACCTTAATTAAGGCCACGGCCGCTTCCTTCCCACTCCTAGCCCTTTCCTGTCCCATCGTCGCCATAAGACCTATCTGTGTCGGTGCGACGTAAAGCAACTAGAAAAAAATATATAGGTACAGCCCCGGCATTTGCTTGGTGTGAAAACAGGAAACCATGGAAAATCATCTTCAGGGCTGCTAACAGTGGGGTTCAAACCCACCATCTCCCAAATACTGGATACTGGCTGCACTTAAGCGACTGCAGCTATCGAGCTCGGTGATGGTAGAATGATTTCTCAGTTCAAGGTACTTACAGGGGTTAGACAAGGCTGTAATATTTTGCTTTCTTTGTTGTATGGATCATCTGCTGAAAGGTATTAAGTGGCACGGAGTGATTCAGTTAGGTGAAAATGTAATAAGCAACTGCTGAAGACTTTGTCTTAATGGCACAATGTGCCGAAAGCCTGCAGTCTAATATATTGGAAATTGATAATTAGGTGCAATGAGTATGGTATGAAAACTAGCCTTCCAAGACTAAATTGATATCAGTAGGTAAGAAATCGAAGAGAATTCAAGGTCGGACTGGGGATACAAAGTTGGAACAGGTAGATAATTTACAATATGTTCTCTCCCAGGATTGTAGTAGTCCTATATTGAGACTGAATCAAGGTGCAGAAAAGCCAATGCAGTGAGCTCACAGTTGCGATCAACAGTTTTCTGTAAGAAGGAAGTCAGCTCCCGGACAAAACAATTTTACAGTCTGTTTTCAGATTTACTTTATGAGAGTGAAAGCTGGGTGGACTCAGGATATATTATTCGTAAGTTAGAAGTAACAGACATGTAAGTAACGAGAATGATGATGATAAAAACGGATGGGAACAATGACAGGAGGGTACTCAGAATGAGGAGATAAAGGACAAGTTAGGAATGAACTCGATGGATGAAGCAGTACACATAAACCGGCTTCAGTGGTAGGGTCATGTGAGGTGAATGGAGGAGAATAGGTTACCTAAGAGAATAATGGACTCTGTTATGGAGGGTAAGAGAAGTAGAGGGAGACCAAGACAACGATGGTTAGACTCAGTTTCTAACGATTTAAAAATAAGAGGTATAGAACTAATCAAAGCCATAGAACTACCTAAAATAGAAGACTGTTGCAGCGGTTAGTAAATTTACCGAGACTTGCAAACTGAAAGCTGAAAGGCATACAGTCTATAATGAAGATGTATGATGCATGTATACTAAAATAGAAATTATGAAAAAATATCCTTAAAATTTCCAAAGCATTATGTTTAGTAACTTAGTCTCTCTGCTAAAACAAAAAAGAAAAATGAAGTATCTTTTTCCTTGGGGATCCACTGTTGCTCACGTCCGTAGGTTTAACCTCAAAGTACCCTACACGTGATCCCCGGGTGGTGCTAAGCGAGCAACAGCGAACAGGCAACCAGACATATTTCTCTCCTGGTCAAGATACAACATTAATGAACATGGCTTCACTATCCAAAGGTCCTTTTCAGGACCAAACTACTACTACTACTACTACTACTACTACTACTAGACTGGGACCTACTGTCCGTATTTGCCAACTTAATATAGAAGGCACTAGCCGATCCAAGAGTGAAGCGCTGTCTAAACTGTTACTTTCTTATGAAGTTGACTTAGTAGTTATCCAAGAAACTCATGCTGCAGATGATCAGCAGTTGAGAACAAGAGGAAAGATTTCAGGATATGATCTTCTGGGAGCTACCTATCATCAAGCGTATGGTTATGCCACCTACGTACTCTCCACCGTAGATAATGCTTACCTTGTCTCTTCCAGTACAAGCGAGGATATTCACACTACTGTTACTCAAATAGGTGACACTGTAGTCTCAAATATCTATAAACCACCCAATGTCAAGTGGCCTAGTCAAGTTTTAGATGTGCATCCACACCCAGCTGTCTATGTAGGAGACTTCAACAGCCATCATCAGGAGTGGAATTATAGAACCAACGACGACAACGGAGAGGTGCTAATGGGTTGGGTTGAAATTAATGACCTTTTCCATGTTTTTGACGCCAAGGATCGAGCTACTTTTAGATCTGCAGCATGGGGATTAGAGTATTGCCCTGACCTATGCTTTGTGTTTAGAAACAAAGACGATAAATCCTTACCAATCATCCAGAAAGTGCTAACAGACTTTCCTCACAGCCAGTACCGACCAGTCCTCTATGAGCTTGGAATCCAGATTCCTCTAGTTTCAACTACCCCACGACCACGCTGGAACTTCAGTAAAGCTAACTGGTCTGCCTTTACAGAGGACCTTGACAATGTTTTGCAAAAGATACCACCAACAAGCACAGGATATGAGAGATTTGTGGGAGCTGTGATATCTACAGCAAAAAAGCACATCCCTAGGGGCTTTCGTAGAGAGTATATCCCTGGATGGATTGAGGAAATAGATAATCTTTATCAACAATACATTGATAGTGATGATCACGAAATTGCTGATCAACTTTTACATAGCTTAGATTCTGCAAGAAGACAAAAGTGGATTTCAAAAGTTGAATCTCTTGACTTTACAAAATCCAGTCGTGAAGCTTGGTCCCTTCTCAGGAAGCTGGGGGATGGAAAGCCCATTACACGAATGAATTCAGAAATTCACCCAAACAAAATTGCATATCATATAGTCACGACATCCAAAAGTAGCAGGGATAAAGTATTCACGAAACAAATAAAGAAGAATCTGAAAATCCTGAAGGACAGTGTCCCAGATATATCGGAGTACTCCAGACCTTTTACTGAGAATGAGAACTATTGCAATTGCTGATATCAAGCCAGGCAAAGCACCAAGTGTGGATGGTATTCACCCAGAATTTATCACTCACTGTGGGGATAGAGCTAGAGTATGGTTGTCCACCTTCTTCACGAACATCCTACAGAGTGGGCAATTGCCAGAGCTATTCAAACAAACAAAGATCATAGCCATCTTGAAGAAAGGCAAAGCCAGAGATAAACCAGAGAGCTATCAACCTACTGCCCTGCTTAGTGTGACATATAAATTACTAGAAAGGCTCCTTCTCAATAGAACTGGCCCAGAGATCCTCGAGAAAATCCCAGTGGAGCAGGCAGGATTCAGACCGAACAGAAGCACTACAGACCACTTACAACTTACATAGAAGCAGGCTATCAGAGAAAGCTTAAGACATCAGTGGCTTTTACTGATCTGACAGCAGCCTATGATACAGTCTGGAAGGACGGCCTACTCTTCTGAAAGTGATACCATATAAGACGACTGCCCGGCTCTTGAATAATATGCTAAGCCAAAGACTTTTCCAAGTACATTTGGGGAATACTGTGAGCACCAAAAGATCACTAAATAATGTACTTCCTCAGGGTTCTGTTCTTGCTCCAATCTTATTTAGTCTATATATCTCAGATATGCATGCCACATTTTCAAGAAAATTTGGATATGCCGATGAATGGGCTATTGCTACCAGAGATACAACATTCGAGAAATCTGAGATGACCTTAACGGACGACATAAAAGTATTGGTACAGTACTTTAAATTGTGGAGACTTACACTTAATGCCAATAAAACAGAAGTATGCTGCTTCCATCTAAACAGCAAGATGGCTAACAAACAATTGCAGGTGTACATTGGAAATCCGTTACTGAGACATAATAGATTCCCTAAATACCTAGGAGTTACCTTCGATAGAACACTCTCCTTTAGACAACACCTTCGTAACGTCCAATCCAAAGTAATAACTCGCAACAACGTAATCCAAAAATTATGTGGTACAACTTGGGGTTCAACAGCAACTTTACTCTGATGCACCTCTTTGGGACTTGTGTTCTCGACTGCTGAGTACTGCGCTCCTGTTTGGCTGAATAGCCCTCACACCAACCTCATAGACACGCAGCTCAACACCACGATGCATCTCGTCACTGGCACAATAAGGTCTACACCCACATATTGTCTACCTATTCTCAGCCATATCTCCCCACCAGATCTTCGACGTAAAAACGCTCTCCTAAGGGAATTTAAGAAATTAATAAATAATCCCCAATTACCAATACATGTTCATCTGAATTATTTAAGGTCCCGAAATCCACCAATAAGAACTGCAATAGAACTGAAGAATACCAACTTCAATATTACTAAGGAACGGCAGGGAAGACAAGATACTAGGCCTGAGACAACGTTGCCACACATAGGATCGTCCCTGCCACCTAGATTTGAGCTTCCTCGGAAAACCTGGTCTACTCTTAACAGGATACGATCGGGCCACGGTAACTGCGCAGATTTCCACTACAAGTGGAAAAGAATTCCTACGCCTAACTGCGACTGTGGTGCCTCTAAGCAGACCATCCTGCACATTATCAGAGAATGTCCAAAAAGAAAGTACAGTGGCGATATCAGTGACTTTGCTATTGCGCTTCCAGAGACAATTAGCTATATAAATAACCTGGGTATAAATATATAGTTTGTTCTTCAAAATCATTGTGTGTTGTATCTGTAAAGCCATATGTTAAATAATAAAATCTTTTTTCCTTGCAAATTCTGGTATCTTTCTAGCTCCATGAAAAAAGAATGCCAGTGATTTCCTTAAGACTGGTGTTCTGTGAACTAACTGTAATATTCCTGATTACTTAGATAGCAGTAATTTTTTCCCAATTACTTTCTTCTTTATGTTTGCCATCACCACCAGCCTCAGCAGGTTAACTCGAGCTACTGCACTCTTGTATACTTTGTAACTTACACTTCTAATGCTTTCGAATGATCATCCTGTTAACAATGAGCGAGTGAGCAGCATTGTGGTTTAACACGATTGTTTATAGAAAGTAAGTAGACCAACAGTTTGACAGATTCTGCATCAGACCAAGCAAGTTGTGTACACAGTACAGGTCACGTAGCTGTAAACTTGCATTCAAAGGATGGTGGGTCAAGAGACTTCAAAATAGGCAGCCTATAAAATGGTTTCCCAGTGTAGAATTAAGGAACAGCTCCTCAACCTGCACCACTAGGGCACATTGCAGAGAGAGAGAGAGAGAGAAAGAAAGAGTGTGTGTGTGTTCAGAAGATGATGTACTGTTGTTGCTACTGCCTTACTCAGTTGCTCGCACAATGCTACCAACTGTTGCTGAAGCACTCTTTCTTTAATGGTCTATGCACATCCTGGCTAAGGACAAAAACCACTGGTCTGATATGTCAGAGGTGCATAGCATAGAGCCTCTCGAAGGGAATATGATGCTGCAGAGAAGTTGCATTGTTTAGTTTGCCTAACAGCAAAGACACTGTTTAAGAATTTTTAGTATTCAGTAGTTTGTAATGACAACTACCTGTGTTGAATTCTGAGAGTGACACCATATTAAATAAATTTCAGCCGATGACAGTGCCTTGTTTATGCTGGAGGTACTGAAAATGTTCCATGATTTCGGATATTTTTCTACAGCAATAAATATATTCCTAGGGGTCGGTTGATGCATCCTTGGCATTGTACGTCATTCTCCTACATGTATTATCTGCGCACTTTTTAGCGATAGATTTACACCCTAGTGCTGAATCGGTCGACTTCGGTTATCTTCGAGATTTGTATTGGCAACCTTTGAAACACAAACTAAGAATCGCTTATCATCACTGTGCGACATCTGGCATACACTTTAAGTACTGGTACTGTTATTGTTTACACAGCAAAGCCAAACTATAGAATTCATGCAAGGAACAAGTTTCGCATCAGGAAATGTTATATAGTATTATATATTGTGTGTGTGACACAGTTGTTGGTGTAAGATAATAAAGGTTTAGAAAATTCATATTGATCGATTATATTATTGATTCAATTCAGATTTCATTTCCATACACTTGGCAGTATTACCAGAACCAACAGTGCTCCCTTATTACTTCTCAACTGAGTACAAAAATCACTAAAAAGTGCGCGTAAAATAGTAACTTATTATTATTATTATTCTGTGGGATCACGGATGCGAACTGTGTCGCATATACGGACTTGGCCCTGTTTTACGTCCGGATGCCCTTCCCGACGCAACCTTATATGAAGGGATGTGATCACTATTGTGTATTTCTGTGGTGGTTGGTAGTACAATGTGTTGTGTTGTCTGAATATGAAGAGGAAAGTGTTGGGACAAACACCCAGTCCCCAAACCAGAAGAATTAATCAAACGCAATTAAAATCCCCAACCCGGTCATGAACTGAACCCAGGACCCTCTGAACCAAAGGCCTCAACGCTTATCGTTCAGCCAATGAGTCCTATGTGTAATAACTTAAAAGGTAAAATTTCTGTAACTTAATATACCTTCAGTAATTATGAAATTTATTCAGAGGACCTATTCCCTAGTTTTACTATTCCCAATTTCACACCAAGCAAATACTGGGACTGTAGACCTACATAAAGTAAGACCAAAGTCTCTTCCTTCTTGGTTCCAGCTCTTTCCCATCCCATTTTTACTCCCCCTGTGGGTGGGGGCGGCAGAATAACACCCACGGTATCCTCTGCCTGTCGTAAGAGGCGGCTAAAAGAGGCTCCAGGGGCTCTGAACTTTGGAGCGTGGGTTGGCGACCACGGGGCTCTTAGCTGAGTCCTGACATTGCTTCCACTTACTTGTGCCAGGCTCCTCACTTTCATCTATCCTATCTGACCTCTCTTGGTCAACTCTTGTTCTTTTCCAACCCCGACGCTATTAGGTTTGCGAGGGCTAGGGAGTCTTTCATTTTCATGCCCTTCGTGGCCCTTCTCTTACTTTGGTCGATATCTTCATTTTTCGAAGTACCGGATCCCTTCCATTATTTTCCCTCTGATTAGTGTTATATAGAGGATGGTTGCCTAGTTGTAATTCCTCTTAAAACAATAATCACCACCACCATCCCATTTTTACCAAAAAGCTGTGTGAGCTAGTGCAATGTTATTGTGATTAGGCCTATTGTTTAAGAGGATGTTCTAGTAGGCAACCATTCTCTATATAACACTAATCAGAGGGAAAAAATGGAAGGGATCCAACACTTCAAAAATGAAGATATCGGCCAAAGAAAGACAAGGGCCACTAAGGATGTGAAAATTAAATATACCCTAGGCCTGGATATCTAATACCATCAGGGTTGGAAAAGAACAAGAGTTGACTAAGGGAGGTCAGATAGGATAGATGGAAGTGAGGAGCCTGGCACAAGTAAGTGAAAGCAATGCCAGGACTCGGCTAAGGGCCCCGTGGTCGCCAACCTACGCTCCCAAGTTGAGAACCCTGGGGCTCCTTTTAGACACCTCTTACGACAGGCAGGGGATACCATTGGTGTTATTCTGCTGCCCCACCCACAGGGGGGCAATGTTAAAAAAATATGCACTGGTAGTGCAGGACTATCCTTTGAACAACCAACATTCAAAGTGTATAGTGATGTCGCTGAGCTATCACGACCTTCAAAAGTAAAGTGCCTTTCTTGTGATGGTATAAATGACTGTATAAGTACAAAAGATATTGTTAAGTTTTTTGCCATGTGAAAGAGGCAAACTGAAGAGAATATGGACTGTTAAAGGATCAATCCATACATTCAAAGTATTGTTTATTGTAGGCCTATATGTCAATTTTGGGAAAAAACTTCTTATGTAAAGCATGAGTTAGACAGAGAACATGACTTGAATTTAAATCATGATCCTGCAATCTATGCATACCAGAACCAGAAGATTAAATTCTCACCAACTTAAATCATAAAATATCTAATCTTGGCCAATTTAATTATTCCTAAGAATTTGTAACAACATCTTTAAGAAAAGCACTATTCTAACATGAGTTCCATAGTTCTAAACCCATAACCTAAAAAAAACAAAAACAAACAAAGAAAACAAGGTACTGGTAATTAGTTCCTTTCATGTCATTAGAAATTAACTTGATGACCTGTAGGCCTACATTGCAAAGGGATGATGTCTATCTTAAATATCACAAATTCTTTAAGGAAATGGTTTGGAAACATGTTCTCAAAGTATAAAATTTGATCATGATAAGCTGTATTCCAGTTCACCAACGTATCAACGTATCTTGTGTACTACAACTGTTAGCCAAATGTTTTACAGAGCAAAACAGTGAGAATATGAGTAATTTACTACTGGTACTCATATTCAAAAAATTAGTTCTTGATTACAGAAACTGATGCTCAATGGCATTGTCATTAGACACAGTATATTGAAAAAAAATGAGGTAAAAGGTTATCAGTATCAAGCATAACAAGATACCAATCTCTTACATCAGATCTTTACACGGTAAGTTTTGTCAATATTTCAAACAATTTCTAGGCCTATTAAAATACAAAAAATTGTATGACTACAGATTTATTCAGCTTCTAGAGCTAGAATAAAATAATTCATTGAATAGATTGGTAGATATTTAAAAAATATATAACTTTTTGACACAATAAGTTAGGCTATGTTTTGTTTCCATCTTTTATAGTGTTGACATGCCATAAAAACAAATGTTATTTTCTCTTTCGTACCCATAAACAAAACCTCATGTGTTTGACAGCAGCTACAAATTCACCCTGCAAATTAAGCTGCACGTATTAAAGTAAAACTAACTTAATGGGGAGAAAATAGGAAGCCATAACAAATCAGACAAAAAGACAGATCTTAACCTACATAGCAACTTTTCACTTGACATGACTTGTGAACATAGTGTCTTAGAATGATTCATTAACACAATTTGTATCCCTGGATATGACAAAACTATAAGGCGAATTATAAATTAGTTTAAATGCCAGTCGAATTTAATTCAGTTGATATTATTTAGTGTGGTAACCCTGTGGTTACTTCAACAAAAATATAGTAATCTTAACGTAAATGAAATAGCGTTCAACCACTCAAGTTATCAGTGTGACAAATAAACTCACCGGGAATGCTCTAATCCGCATCTTCCCCTCCTTTTTAGGAAGCCCACTTTTCATCATCTTGGCTTTCTCTTGCCTTCACTTTTTCGTATGGACAACCCTCTGTGACATAAAGAGTAGGGTAGAATTATAAACTCGTACACCAACAATCACACAACCATGGAATTTCCGTGTACAGCTTCATAGAACTATGATGAAAGGGTATTTTAAGTACACTAAAAAGAATAACCCCCACTGCCTCATCAGATCTCCAACCTTAAAATTTAATTCACCAATTCAGAACGGTCTGATGTACAGACAACCGACAGATGTCGACACAGCCTCTTTCTACAGGAAAAATAGTGCTTATTTTAGTCTTCAATACGACATAACTGATGAAGTTAAGTGCAGTGATTGCAATACTCTGTCATTAACGGGTGTCACGCCTATAAATATTTAGTACAAGTAAAATATGACATCTTTCTTTAGCACACAGCGGATGGATACAGTTGAGCACCGAAAAGCCTTAACGTCACGGAAACTGGTATAAGTCATGGCACTGTGTGGGTCAGTAATGTGGTTCCGTTCTCCTATGTTTCAACTGAAATATTTGTTTCAAAACCATTATAATCTTAGTTCAAGTTATTCTACAGCTGCACACACACTAAGAGTGCAGCAGCAAATTAAGGATAAACGGAAACAGGCATTACTCGGCGGTGGGCAGAAAAGAATCGATGCGCAGCATAGGAAGGTAAGAAACAAATGAATTCAAGTTTGCGTATCGGTGTCCCGTGTGACTTTATTTATGTTTACATAACCTCTTACATTTCGTTGTTAAGTATATTATACTGTTACATACGGAAGTGTTTTCCGAGATATGAGGAAAGTTATGTGGCAATTTTTAGGATCGTAATGCAAACTGATTCTTAAATGTCTTGGTATAAACTTATCGGTTTTTAGTACGTCTTGATTTGTACATTACCCCAGCAGATGCATTTTATTTCCATTATTTCCTTATACCGACCAAAATCTACTTTTATTCAATGCGGTCACACTTCGAATTTAACCTAGATGATCGTTTCATAACACGCCGGTGCATAATTGGATCCTCCCGACCTCGACCTCTCGAGCAAGGGGTGGGCGCATCAACGTTAAAGTACGTCATTGTTGGTTTCTACGTCACTCCCGACTAGAGACAGGCAGAAAATAACAAAACATTTAATTAGGAATTGTTCCAGACTCACAACTGTTCTTTGAGTGAACAGTATGCCACAACATCCTGGTCCGAAGTAACAGTGTACTCGCCTGCACTCCAGCTGGATTGGTCAAGGCATACATTGGAACATAATCTCGGAACAAGAATAACTGGAACAGTTCTGAAAAAAGAACAAATTCGCCCATCTCCACTGCAAACTGTTAAAGATAGCTTGTGTGAGGAATACCGAGGAACCCTGTCTTCGAGATCCTTGTTGGGCATGAATGGCACCATTTAAGACTGAAATGTGCCTGCATTATATAATCGGTGATTCCATGTAACCGATTTTTTTTTTTTCGAACTGTGCGGTGTGGGTTCCGTAGCTATGAGCTTGCATTCGGGAGATTGTGGATTGAACTCCACTGCCGGCAGCCCTGAAGATCTTTTTTCCGTGGTTTCCCATTTTCAAACCTGACAGATGCTGGGGTTGTACCTTAATGAAGGCCACGGTCCCTTCCTTCCCACTCCTATCAGATCGTTGTCATAAAACCCATGTGTGACGATGCGACGTAAAGCAAAAAAAAAAATCTTTTATTTTGTGGAATTGAGGGAAGTTCCGGATTTGTACGTTGTCTGTACTGTGATGACTGATATAATATTTGAGGTTGACGATGATGGTTCGTATATAATAATTAGCACACCGAGCTCGATAGCTGCAGTCGCTTAAGTGCGGCCAGTATCCAGTATTCGGGAGATAGTAGGTTCGAACCCCACTGTCGGCAGCCCTGAAGATGGTTTTCGGGGTTTCCCATTTTCACACCAGGCAAATGCTGGGGCTGTACCTTAATTAAGGCCACGGCCGCTTTCTTCCACTTACTAGCCCTTCGCTGTCCCATCGTCGTCATAAGACCTATCTGAGTCGGTGCGACGTAAAGCAACTAGCAAAAAAAGAAAAAAATAATGAGCACATTATGTTTCATATTGTTTAAGTTGTTAGCCGGTATCAAACTTTTCTTTTTTTTTTTTTTTTTTTTTTTTTTTTTTTTTTTTTTTTTTTTTTTTTTGATAGTGGCTTTACGTCGCACCAAGACAGATAAGTCTTATGGCGACGATGGGATAGGAAAGGCCTAGGAGTTGGAAGGAAGCGGCCGTGGCCTTAATTAAGGTACAGCCCCAGCATTTGCCTGGTGCGAAAATGGGAAACCACGGAAAACCATCTTCAGGGCTGCCGACAGTGGGATTCGAACCCACTATATCCTGATGCAAGCTCACAGCCGCGCGCCTCTAACCGCACGACCAACTCGCCCAAATCCAACTTTTGATGTTTATTGGGTTTACAAGCAAATGCGCACGGATTTTCGGAGTAAGTTACCCAGTTCTTTTTTAATGACTAGCAGCGCGATAACAAAGATCTTACACTAGAGTAAGACAGGACAGTGCTACGTTAAAGCAGTGTAATAAAAGTAGAAGGCCGACTCTGTGATGTAGGGGTTGCGTGCCTGCCTGTCCTTTATCCGAAGGCCCCGGCTTCATTCCCGGCCAGCTCATGGATGTTTACTATCTGCGCACTTTTTAGCGATAGATTTGTGTACGTGTTGGAGGAGAAGGAAGGAGCGCTTCCGGTTCCGTTAGTACTGTCAACTGAATGGAAATGAAATCTGGAATGAATCGATAATGATCGATCGATATGATTTTTTCAAATCTTTGTTATTTTAAGCCGACAGCTGTGCCACACACACATTATATGACATTTCTTGATGCGAATCGTATTCCTAGAGTGAATTCTATAGTTTGGCTTTGCTGTGTAAATAACAACAGTACTAGTACGTAAAGTGTACGCCCGACGTCGCACAGCGATGCATAAGCGATTCATAGTTTGTGTTTCAAAGATTGCCAGTACGAATCTCGAAGATTGTCGAGGTCGATCCACAGCCGTCTCGATCCTCTTATAGGAGGATCGAGACGGCGGTGGGTCGATCGCTTCAGCACTAGGGCAGGACCGTTGCCTACGTTATAATACAAGGCCCGGAAATAGAGCCCGTAAAACGCTATGGAAGTGGTTACACTGAAGGTCAATGCCGGGCCGCTAGGATCGCTATCTTGCCCCCTGTCTACCAGGCTCGCGCCTTTAAACGTGTTCATTAACCGAGTTGGTTGTGAATGTATATTTGTCTGATGTTAACCATTCACAGTTCCAGTCATGGTTTATTCACGAGAAATTAAAGGTAGTGGAATTTAATTTCACAAGTTTCCAGTGAATGTTCAATGTTCGAAACATTATACAGAGGAAGTATTACGCATGATATACGACTTCAAGCTGATCGAAGTAGGCCTCTGTTCCCAAGTTTTGATTCGAGTTACGTCATAAGAATCGGGCGATCAAAAAATTTGTCACTGGACATTTTTTAAACTATGCTACCGTGACCGGCAATCATTTGAGAGGCATCTTCAAACTCAGAAATCTTAAATTAGGAAACCAACGAGGAAAATAATTACCGGGCGAGTTGGCCGTGCGCGTAGAAGCGCGCGGCTGTGAGCTTGCATCCGGGAGATAGTAGGTTCGAATTCCACTCTCGGCAGCCCTGAAAATGGTTTTCCGTGGTTTCCCATTTTCACACCAGGCAAATGCTGGGGCTGTACCTTAATTAAGGCTACGGCCGCTTCCTTCCAACTCCTAGGCCTTTCCTATCCCATCGTCGCCATAATACCTGTCTGTGTCGGTGCGATGTAAAGTCACTAGCAAAAAAAAAAGCATCTTTTAGTACTGAAGATGAACTCCTCAGTTGGTTAATTAATGATTTCCTGTCACATATTAACAAACTTAAAATGCATTCAGAGAAAGTAAAAAAAATCATGAGAGAAATGTATCAGGCATAGATCTTGACTACCCAGTCCACTGTGGCCTGCGTAAAATACCTCATAAGTATACATTTGCATTATGCATTGATGAGGAACCTAACGAGCTATGACATCGAGCTCTTCTTCAGCTACCTAAGACGCCAAGCGGAATACAATGACATTATGGTTCGTGTGGCAAAAGAAAAAACAGACTGTAAAGGCTGTTTAGAACATACCTGTTCTCCAGCTACTCAAAGTCCAACATTGTGTCTTATTCGTTTTCAAGATCGAGGAGCCCTCAGATACCGAAAATCGTCTGTGGCACTTCTGCAGTGAACGACGGAATTTGTCACTCCCGCTACGCAGTACTTGTCCCGAAGAGAATTACTAAAAGGTGTAGGCTACGTTTATTTTTTCGAAAGACATGTTCAACAGTGAAATTAAGTGTGGAAAGTGTAAAGGCGACAAACCACCTCTTTTTCTACTATGAACATTTCTGAGACCTCTGTTAAACAACAATGCTTTGAGCCACTCAAGTAGTAGAGAGAAAGTTTTGAAACTTGATAAGAAGCCCATCAGAAAGAAAGTTTTGAAACTTCAATGACATATCCAAGCCAATGCAGCACCGCTCTATAAATAAAGTACTGTCAATACTCGCAAAAATATTCAGTTCTTTTTATTTAGGATATACAACGAGCTAGAAAGAGTCCTCTTTCTAGCCCGTTGAGGATATACTTTACTTATTGACATATACGGCCATGCGAGCACAAGGAGGCAAGACCGCGACCCTAGCGGCTGAATGGTGAACTAGGAAGCAACCCGTTTCCACGACTGGATTTCAAGGCCTTGTATTATAGCGTAGGCAACGGGCAGGACGAATAGAAAGGAATAGTGTGACGACTCCCTCTGAATCACATGTTAACAGCACCGCCGTCTCGATCCTCTTATACTGCCTGCTCTATGCCACTAGTTTAACACAGGAAGGCGCGACTACCAATAGTTCTCCAAATCGCCGTAAGAGTGCAGCAGTAGACGCACAATCTTCGCTGTCAGTGTGGGTGTAACACTGTTTTATTGGTGCATGAATGTGTGTGAAAACCTTAGTTATTTTGTACAATGAGTAAACGTGTCTGGTCACTTTCGTTCGTACAAGATATATTTTGAATAGAACTGTGAAATGAATTAATCATGTTATGTTTATAGATATTTCAAAAGTGATGTTAAGGTGTTGGTATAGTATGCGCACTTTTTAGTGATAGATTTTTGTACTCGTTGGAGAAGTAAGAAGGGTTCCGTTAATACTGCCAACTGAATGGAAATGAAATTGAATTGAATCGATAATATGATCGATCGATATGAATTTTATAAACCTTTATTATTTTAAGCAAACAATTGTGTCACACAGAATATATATTACTATATAACATTTCCCATTGCGAAACGTGTTCCTAGCATGAATTCTATAGTTTGGCTTTGCTGTGTAAACAACAACAGTACGAGTACTCAAAGTGTACGCCAGATGTCGCACAGCGATGATAAGCGATTCTTAGTTTGTGTTTCAAAGGTTGCCAATACGAATCTCGTAGATAACCGAATTCGACCACTTCAGCACTAGGGTGTAAATCTATCACTAAAAAGTGCGCAGATAGTACTTGTTTCTCTCCGTTCGTGCAAGGTATATTTTTCGTAGAACTGAAACTTCAGATTCTTTCCCCGAAATATTCAACTGTTGTATACCATGTTGCCAATCTCAGCAAGGTTGTTCGCAGCCAGAAAATGTACGACTCCATGAAATACAGTCTAGAAGAGAATTGAGAGAAAAGCGGCTGTCGGCTTTATCTAGGCAAAGACCTAATGAAGGAAGTAATTGTATATCCTCGGATTACTCTCGCATCTGTGCCTTTACACCTTATTTCAGAATTTGATGGAGCCTCCGCGGCTCAGGCGGTAGTCACCGGCCTCTCACCGCTGCGTTCTGTGGTTCATATCCCGGTCATTCCATGTGAGATTTGTGCTGGACAAAGCGGAGGCGGGACAGGTTTTTCTCCGGATACTCCGATTTTCCCTGTGATATTTAATTCCAGAAACACTCTCGAATATCATTTTATTTCATCTGTCATTCATTAATCATTGCCCCGGAGGGGTGCGACAGGCTTCGCCAGCCGGCACAATTCCTATCCTCCCTGCTAGATGGGGGCTTCATTCATTCCATTCCTGCCCCGGTCGAATGACTGGAAAGAGGCTGCGGATTTTTTTCCAGAAGGTGATTAAAGCCGTGGAGGATAGTGGATTCCTTGCGATAAAAATTGTGACGGACAATCACTAAACGCCTTCATGTTTAGACGTTTTGGACAACCTCAGATATCCAGACGATAATATTCCAATCAAACTAGAAACAGGAAATCAAATCCTAGCTTGCGGGTACTAGGTTCGTGTTGTTGAAGAGAGGGTGTGGAACTGATTATACATCAGGACAGAGGAGGAGTTCGATACCCAAAACCTAGTTTTGTTGCTTTGGTGAAGCATCTCCAGGAGTTCGTTTAAACTGATGTGCCCTATTGTCGAAGTGCTTCAAGCGTATGAGCGTAATACGAGGACTTGCGACGTCTTCCCTTTCAGAATACCGGGCGAGTTGGCCATGCGGTTAGGAGCACGCAGCTATGAGCTTGCATCCGGGAGATAGTGGGTTCGAACCCCACGGTCGGCAGCCCTGAAGTTGGTTTTCCGTGGTTTCCCATTTTCACACCAGGCAAATTCTGGTCTGTACCTTAATTAAGGCCACGGCCGCTTTCTTCCCATTCCTAGGCCTTTACTATCCCATCATCGCCACAAGACCCATCTGTATCGGTGCGACTTAAAACAAATATTAAGAATCTTTCAGAATGTGTTTTGTTACAGTGTGAGGTCAAAGAACATCAACAAAATGTTAGTGATATTATCCTAACCAAGTTCGTAAGACCTCTATTATTTGATATTGCGTTGGCAAGAACACAAAAAGTACGGTACCACTCCAAGCCTTCGTCCAGGAAAATCTTTAAATTGTGCATGAAGAGGCCAACTGCGACTTCGTGCAGGTAATATTGCCGATATTTATTATTACTGATGTATTTTACGAGCTTCAGTGAACATATGACCATACTGCATAGTGTTTTGTAGGCTGTCGTCATTAGAATAAGTTTAGACCATTGTGCGTCTATGTCTGCCATCTAGCGGATAAATTTTGTCGCAACGTAGTCGCAAAAAGGCTGGCATAGAGCAGGCAGTATACGAGGATCGAGGCGGCGGTGGTTAACAGACACGGTGTACATGTTCTCCGCCACCTGCAGCGCTGCTGTCGATGAAAGGGCCAAGTACGCGCGCTTTTCGTCGGCTTACTGTGGAAGTGTGCAAACAGTTTGTGGTCTTTTTCAGTAGTTTTATACATTCTCCAGTTGTATAAGTGCAAAATAGCTGGCATTAACTTTTCATGAACTGAAAAATGAAAAGATTATGCATTTGAGAAGTAGGACGTATACTTTGACATATGCTTCAATTTACTACCGCATGTGAATATGCCTACAACTTGCAATGTCCCGGGTTGTAATTCGGGTTACAATAAACATTCGAATGATAAGCGTCATTTTTGTTTCACTCCAAAAGATCCCACTCTGTTCTCAAAGTGGTCGAAGGCTTTCCCACGTCAACATCTGCCTTAAAGTGATAGTACCCTTAACATAATTTTTCTGTCAGATTAGAGCTGGTTGCCAAAGAGAATGCCAAAATCACAAGTACAGCTCGGGAAAAAAATTACAGCACGCTTACCTTTGATCAGCCACAATTATCTTTTTTCTTTTTTTGCTAGTTGCTTTACGTCGCACCGACACAGATAGGTCTTATAGCAACGATAGGATAGGCCTAGGAGTTGGAAGGAAGCGGCCGTGGCCTTAACTAAGGTACAGCCCCAGAATTTGCCTGGTGTGATGGAAAACCACGGAAAAACATCTTCAGGGCTGCCGACAGTGGGATTCGAACCCACTATCTCCCGGATGCAAGCTCACAGCCTTGTGCCCCTAACCGCACGGCCAACTAGCTCGGTCCACCATTATTAAGTTGGGAAGATGAACAAATAGCTCCTTTCACCAGTTCAAAAATTAATGTCATTCATCAGTTCTGTTGGTATCTTGTTAAACATGCAAGCGAAGTGATAGACTGCACGGCATGTATTGGTATGCAAAACAATACAGAGGAGGACCTAACAAGTCTAGAAGAATATTTTAACGCATCCAGCTATCTTATTTATCCATCGAGTGAATTATTATTGACGTTTTCTCATGTAGAGGAAGTTGTGAAAAATATTAGTGTACAAGAAGCATATGGGGTGAAATATTTCAAGAATGCCTGGATAGTTTACCTTCAATTACTGTTTCTTATAGACTTGGGTGCTGTACTCAACATGCTCAGGACTTGGTACCAAAATTAATTTTTCATTACATACGATGCCGATTTTATTTCCGAACAAAAGAAGTACGGAAAGAAATGCAAGCTTGTACGACCGCGAAACATACCCGGAAAATGTCCAAGGTGTCCAGTTAACTGACTGATGGGGTGAAGTGCTGATGAGATTCATTAATTTGAGCATGTTAATATATAATTTAACTTAAGTAGTTATGTAGGAATTACATATGTATGACATACCGGTACGTAACATCATGTGGGTGCCTGCAGAGTTTTAATGTGTTTATATTACGCAGCATGTACGCCAACAGTCGAACATGTTTTTTTTTTTGTTTTTTTTTTTTTTGTTTTTTTTTTTTTTTTAAGGTTACAGCTCATAATTGCAACTGCGTTTGATATCATTAGTCCAGCCCGGGAGGCACTCACGCGTACCGACTATCGTTTGTTTCCTCGCTCGCGGCCTACTTGGGAAGGATGTTCTCTAGCAGTGCTCAGCGCTGCCAACCTCTGTACTTAGGAACTATGCTTGCTGGTAGTGGTGGTGGTGGTGATTATTAGTTTGATTCTTGCCTTGGACAAGACCATTGGTCTGGATAGTTAGGATTCTTGCCGTGGAGAAAACCATTGGTCTGGATAGTTAGGATTCTTGCCGTGGAGAAAACCATTGGTCTGGATAGTTAGGATTCTTGCCGTGGACAAGACCATTGGTCTGGTCGGTTAGAATTGCCGTGGAGAAAACCATTGGTCTGGATAGTTAGGATTCTTGCCGTGGACAAGACCATTGGTCTGGTCGGTTAGAAGCCGCGAAGCGGCGTTAGGCCCCTAGTTTCGTGAGGAAAGACGATTGGTCTGGACAGTTAGGATTCTTGCCGTGGAGAAAACCATTGGTCTGGATAGTTAGGATTCTTGCCGTGCACAAGACCATTGGTCTGGACGGTTAGAAGCCGCGAAGCGGCGTTAGGCCCCTAGTTTCGTGAGGAAAGACCATTGGTCTGGATAGTTAGGATTCTTGCCGTGGAGAAAACCATTGGTCTGGATAGTTAGGATTCTTGCCGTGGACAAGACCATTGGTCTGGACGGTTAGAAGCCGCGAAGCGGCGTTAGGCCCCTAGTTTCCTGAGCGCGGCCCTAGCCCTCTAGTTTCGTGGACTGGGACGACGACATCAGCGCTATCTATGAATTCTAGTGTTTCGAATATGAATTACAAGATCTTTCTTTCACTTCGATTGCCGATTGTTTTCGATAACACATGTTCCCTCCATAATTGTTGCTTCATTATTGATGTAAAGGCTGCCTGCGGTGGATGTGTTACTACCTACACCGAATTTGCAATCAAATATCACAGCAATTTAAACGATTTAGTTGAATTCTACCAACGTCACGGTTTGTTGTCGAATAAGACAGTTTGTCAAAAGTGCGGACGTGATGTTCCATTGCGTGTGATCAAGTGTGGCGAAAGAAATGAAAAAATTTAATTTCGGTGTCGACGAGCCGAACGGGGTGTGAAATGTACTTGGAGAGCTAGTAGGAGAACAAATACTTTCTTTGAAGGCTCTAATTTGAGTTTATTTCAAACTGGTCAGTTCGCGATCCTCTGGTGCCTTTCACCGAAACCCCTGGGTCCTACTGTTAAACTTGAGTTAGGTTTCTCAGGTACAACTGTTGTCGATTGGTCAAATTTCTGTAGGGAGGTCTGTATTGCGTGGGTCGACGATAATTAAAAAAAAAAATTGGAGGACCCAACATCGTAGTGGAAATAGACGAAAGCAAGTTCGGGAAAAGAAAGTACAATCGCGGCAGGCAGATAGAAGGGCAGTGGCTCTTCGGAGGCGTCGAGAGGGAAAACTTCAAAAACTTTTTCGTGGTCCCTGTCGAGAAAAGGGATAAAGCCACGTTACTTGACATCATTAAAGAGTGGATCTTGCCAGGGACGATAATAATATCAGATTGCTGGAAGGCCTACGACTGTTTGGAGGACGAGGGATTCGTGCACCTCCGCGTGAATCACTCTGTTCAGTTTGTGGACACGAAGAAGAGTGGTCACGTGAATAGGGGGAACAGGAGGGTGATGCCCATCAATCGCCCTACCGTGCACACGCAGAACATTGAAAACCGGTGGCGTTATCTGAAGCACGGGAGCTACTCGGTTCCGGGATTCGGCAGAAGGAAACGATTTTTCCACGGCTATCTTGCCGAATCTCTCTTCAAGAGCTCGTTCCCCTTAAACGCCCGGGTGCACGAATTCCTCAAGGCTGCAGCAACCCTCTACCCTCCTCTACATTAAGGTAAGTTTCACGTATCTTTATTGCTGTTCTGTATTGTACATTGTTTTATTCACATGTTACATGTACTTGCGCTTTTATTGTGCTGTGGTTGGTAACGCATTATGATGAAGTTCCTTCTCGGGAAGGAGATCACGTGCCAGTTTACATTGGCCAATAGGAATACAAGAAGCTACTTGAGAAATGAATATGGCGTGTAATAATCTGAATTAGGTTATAAAAGTAAATGTACTTTTTGGGGCGGGTTGGTGGGTTCCTGGACATTAAAATCACATGTTCAAGGACAGCTGATGCCTGTTTACCTACACAAGCGCCGCGTAGTGTAGGAACATATCAAACAGCAGAAGTCGTCACACTATGTACTTCTATTCGTCCTGACTAGGGTGTAAATCTATCGCTAAAAAGTACGCAGATAGTACCTGGATCTTAAAGCAGATTCGAGGTAACTCAGCCTACGTGATTTCTTTCTAGAAAGCCGAGAATAACGGCTGAGAGGAATCGTCCTAATCTGTAGGCCTTCGGGCTGAGCAGCGGTCGCTTGGTAGGCCGTGGCCCTTCGGGGCTGTTTCGCCATGGGTTTGATTAATATAAATGGAAAACTGCTAGTGTTGCCGTCTAGCTGCTGTGGAGTGATGTAAATATAATGGTAACTGTACCGGTAGGTACACCTCTACGCCGTATATTTAAATCTTGCGCCAATTAAACCTCCTCTACTGGAGGAACAGTGAACTTGGAAGTAGACCTCCTTAAACTTTTACTCAGAAGATGTCACTACCTTAATTTTGTGATTGTTAAGTCTCCAGGACTGTGTGGATCTCAACATGTTTTGGTTACCATTTATCAATAAGTTTCGATTTCTACAACAGATGTTAACACAAAAACTATGATCATGCACCCTGGTGCGAAGTGATAGAACTTTTTTGAAGAAATTTTGTATTCATAAGTTGTTTCTTTACTAAATTTCGTTCATTTGTGGGTTGGCAATATTTATCATTTTCTTTCCGACAGTATTGAATCCAGCCAATCGCTAATTTTTGTGATTAATTTCCGACCAATCCTGGTTTTCTTCTTCGACTTTGAGTGTAAATTTGGTATGGTCCAATAAAATTGAGAGGGTGTGGTTTGATTATTCATGAAAGGTCTCGAACCTCCCCGAAGGTTTATAAATTGCGGATTTTCACGTCTCTTGGCCATTTGATCAACATCTAACTATGTGTGTGTATGTGAAGCAGGAGGCGGGAGGTGCCTCTTTCAGCAGGCAGCAGTTCTTCAGCAAGGTAATGCCCGTTTAACATCTTTATTTCTTGCTAGCTCCGCAGTTTAACGAGGGATAGATCCGAAACTTTAATATGTAACCAACTTCTCTAAAATGTAAATTCTGCCGGCTAATGTGAAAATTTCATAAAATCTGTAACTGTAATTCGGGGATAGAGAGTGATTTACCTTCTCGAGCTCCCCTTCATATTGGTTTGTGGTGACTACGTTTTGTAATTGGTTTTCTTCCTTTCCGTAATGTAATAAATTATTCTTATTCGAGTCACCCCCATAGTTTGGGAATAGCCCCTGTTTCATCGGCCTAGTGCCTTTTAGGTTTTAAGAATGCATACTTAGGAGTGCAAGTACACGCCTCCATTCAATTTGGTGTTTCGGGCCATTTACTTAACCTGTTATTTTCTGCTAAGGCCTAGTAGGTTGGGTACAAGGTACCCCTTTTTCTTTTTTGTAAGTTGTGCCTTGATGGCAAATAATTGTAAGTTTCTGGTATTGCCTTAAATAGGCATAAAAAACTGAGAGCGTGTCAGCTCTTTTCTAGTGTGGTAACTGTGCCTCTGGGAGGCTTGATATTTGAAGTTGGGAGCAAGTGCTCCTGGGATTAGGGGCTTTCTGCCCTTTGAACAATGTGTGCTCGCCTGTAAAAGTGGAACTAGGAGCTCAAAATTAAAATACTAGGGCTTGTAGCCCAAGAGTGTTAAAATTCTGAAATCTTGGATCTTTCTAAGTCTTGTTTCCAAATTGTTCTTTCACCAAGTGAAAAGTTGTTAAAATTTTGTCTTTTTTTTTTCTCTTTTAAATATAACCTTTGTTAAAATTTTAAATTAACTTTGACTTTGTAGTTAGACCCATTCATCCCGGCACCTTCTTTACCTCTGCTGGTCCACCAAACCACGGTAACAGTAACTTTTGAGTGTTAATTGCATGTTTCATTGTAAGGATTCGGGGATATGGCAGAAGGGAATTTTATGGTAATCTACTCACTGACGAGGTGGGGATAAATATGCATTTCTGCAGTTGTAAAACAACAGTTTTGCCTTTTCCTGGAATGTATGGTTTTTCCGTCGAATAGAAAGTTGTAAAGTCCGTCTCCTTGACTGAATGGCCAACTTAGTGGCCTTCTATTCAGGGGACTTCCCTGCCGGTTCGAGATATGGGCAAATACAGTAGAGACAATACGCGACACTTCCAGATTTAGCCTTGTTAAAATGGGAGACAGGTCGCAAATGGCGCTCCTAGTGGCTTGACCTGAAAATTCGCGCTAAATTCAAATATCAATGGAAATGTATATACGGAAATGGATAAATAAATTATGCCTAGAAAGAAAGTGTTACTAAGATATTAAATTCAAAGTTGCTAAAGCAATTCTGGATAAGTGAATGAAGAATTATTTAACAGGTTATTATTTAAAGACTGAAATTAGACACTTAATCAAGATGTGAAATGGACTGTGTGAAAGGGCTTGATCTTTCTTTATGCATTACATTTTTAGCTTAAGAATTCCTGCCTGAACGTTCACGGCTAGATTTTTCTTTTTTCTCATTTAAAAGCATTGTATCATCATATTAAAACACTTGTCAACAAAAATATCGGCACATTCCTTACACACATGATTCAATGAATTTACATCTAAGAGCTGGACACTTTTCCTTTTAATTTGAAGCCTACTAACAGAAAGAAAATCTATAAATTTAGCCTCAAAAACATTCAAACTTTCCCTATAAGCAATACTTGCCATAATGCCATTACATTAGGGTAAAGCAAATTTGCATCATCATGTTGTTTCAACAAAATATGTACATTTTTTAAATCACCCATATTTTCTTCAGTGCTTGACAACGCATTACGACATTCCAAATGGGGCAACTTGGAACACAACCAGCCACACTCATATGCATATGTATTTTCCTGAATTAAATCAAACCCACAGATCACACCTACGACAACACATCGGTATTGAAGGTTAACTGCTGCACCGTGCAATAAATTATGCGTATTTTTTAAGCCAGTTAAAATATGGGTCGAGCAGGTCAGAAGATTATGAAGCACTATAACAATCTCTTTGTCACTGGAAGAATATATATGCAAACACAATATTACATTTTCTTGTCACGAGGGAAACAGAAGCAAGACCGCGATTTCTTCTCTACTTCATAGTTACCGCAGCCAAATACAGCACATACCTTTCCCCTCATACTGAGAGGAGATATCAAGGAATAACACACGCTACTGTTTAATTATGTCAACTCACTGAAAGCGCATAAATGACACCAAAAACTTCACACACAAATACACGTGTAGAGTGCGTTTAAGTCGCCCACAGTGTGCTAGCAGCAGTGCCAGACCTGTAGCTCAGATCCTTTCAAACAGAACAAAGATGGCCTAGGCCACCATAGCTCAATTGGTAGAGCAACCGACGCGAAATCGGGAGGTTGTGGGTTCGGATCCCACTGGTGTCCGGCTGGCCATTTTTGTTCTGTACTTAACATCTCTTCAACACGTACTACATGTACGTAACACGACCTAGTACGTTGAAAGTCTGTTTCGATTACAATGCGGTCGTGAAAATCCATCTATTATTTAAACCTCTCTGCGAACCATGTGACCTTGCCGCGGTGGGGAAGCTTGCGTGTCCCAATGATGCAGATAGCCGAGCCGCAGGTGCAACCATATCGGATGGGTATCTGTTGAGAGACCAGACTAACGAATGGTTCATCGAAAGGGGGGTAGCAGCCTTTCGGTAGTTGCAAGGGCGGCAGTCTGGATGATTGACTGATACGGCCTTGTAATAATACTCAACATGGCTTAGCTGTGTTGATACTGCTACACGGCTGAAAACAACGGGAAACTACAGCCGTAACTAACTCCTGAGGACATGCAGCTCTCTCTGTATGAATGATGTACTGATGATGGCTTCCTCCCGGGTAAAATATTCCGGAGGTAAACTAGTCCCCCATTCGCATCTCCGGGTGGGGACTACACGAGAGGGGACCATCATCAGGAAGTTGGATACTGACATTCTGGGAGTCGGAGCGTGGAATGTTAGAAGTTTGAATCATTGTGGTAGGTTAGAGAATCTGAAAAGGGAGATGGATAGGCTAAAGTTAGATGTAGTTGGCATAAGTGAAGTACGTTGGCAGGAAGAACAAGATTTTTGGTCAGGCGACTACCGAATTATCAACACAAAATCAAACAGAGGAAATGCAGGAGTTGGTTTAATAATGAATAAGAAAATAGGGCAGCGGGTAAGCTACTACAACCAGCATAGTGAAAGAATTATTGTCGTCATGATAGACACCAAACCAATGCCCACCACAATAGTGCAGGTCTATATGCCTACTAGTTCAGCGGATGATGAAGAAATCGAAAGAATATATGAGGAGATAGAAGATTTAATACAATATGTAAAAGGTGACGAGAATCTAATTGTGATGGGAGACTGGAATGCAGTGGTAGGCCAAGGAAGAGAAGGTAGTACAGTAGGAGAATTTGGATTGGGACGAAGGAACGAAGAGGAAGTCGTCTGGTTGAATTCTGCACTGATCATAATTTAGTCCTTGCCAATACTTGGTTCAAACACCACAAACGACGGCTGTATACGTGGACGAGACCTGGAGACACTGGAAGGTATCAAATAAACTTCATTATGATTAGGCAGAGATTCAGAAACCAGGTGTTGGATTGCAAAACTTTCCCAGGAGCAGATGTGGACTCTGACCACAACTTGTTGGTCATAAAATGCCATCTGAAGTTGAAGAAATTGAAGAAAGGAAAGAATGCAAAAAGATGGGATCTAGACAAGTTGAAAGAAAAGAATGTGAGGGATTGTTTCAAGGAACATGTTGCACAAGGACTAAATGAAAAGGCTGAAGGAAACACTATAGAGGAAGAGTGGAGAGTCATGAAAAATGAAGTCAGTAGGGCTGCTGAAGAAATGTTAGGAAGGAAGAAAAGATCAACTAAGAATCAGTGGATAACTCAGGAGATACTAGACCTGATTGATGAACGATGAAAATACAAGAATGCTAGAAATGAAGAGGGCAGAAAAGAATACAGGTGATTAAAGAATGAAGTGGATAGAAAGTGCAAGGCAGCTAAGGAAGAATGGCTGAAGGAGAAATGCAAGGATGTCGAGGGCTGTATGGTTCTGGAAAAGGTAGATGCTGCATACAGGAAAATCAAGGAAACCTTTGGAGAAAGGAAATCTAGGTGTACGAATATTAAGAGCTCAGATGGAAAACCACTTCTAGGGAGAGAAGACAAAGCAGAAAGATGGCAGGAGCATATCCAACAGTTGTATCAAGGTAAAGATGTAGATAATTTGGTTCTGGAACATGAAGAGGCTGTTGATGCTGATGAAAAGGGAGACCCAATTTTGAGGTCAGAGTTTGACAGAGCTGTGAGTGACCTCAATAGGAACAAGGCACCTGGAATTGATGACATTCCCTCTGAATTACTGACTGCCTTAGGAGAAACCAGCATGGCAAGGTTATTTCATTTAGTCTGCAAGATGTATGAGACAGGAGAAGTCCCATCCGATTTTCAGCAGAATGTTGTTATACCTATTCCCAAGAAAGCCGGTGCTGACAGGTGTGAAAACTACCGCACCATTAGTTTAGTATCTCATGCTTGCAAAATTTTAACACGTATTATTTACAGAAGAATGGAAAAAACAAGTTGAAGCTGAGTTGGGAGAAGATCAATTTGGCTTCAGAAGAAATGTAGGAACACGTGAAGCTATCCTGACTTTACGTCTGACCTTAGAGGATCGAATCAAGAAGGACAAGCCCACGTACATGGCATTCGTAGATCTAGAAAAGGCATTCGATAATGTTGATTGGACCAAGCTATTTATGATTCTGAAGATGATAGGGATCAGATACCGAGAACGAAGAATTATCTACAATCTGTATAAAAATCAGTCTGCAGTGATAAGAATCGAGGGCTTTGAAAAAGAAGCAGCAATACAGAAAGGAGTGAGGCAAGGCTGCAGTTTGTCCCCTCTCCTTTTCAATGTTTACATAGAGCAGGCAGTAAAGGAAATCAAAGAGAAATTTGGAAAGGGAATCACAGTCCAAGGAGAGGAAATCAAAACCTTGAGATTTGCCGATGATATTGTTATTTTATCTGAGACTGCAGAAGATCTCGAGAAGTTGCTGAATGGTATGGATGCAGTCTTGGGTAAGGAGTACAAGATGAAAATAAATAAGTCCAAAACAAAAGTAATGGAGTGCAGTCGAACGAAGGCAGGTGATGCAGGAAATATTAGATTAGGAAATGAAGTCTTAAAGAAAGTAGATGAATATTGTTACTTGGGTAGTAAAATAACTAACGATGGCAGAAGTAAGGAGGACATAAAATGCAGACTAGCACAAGCAAGGAAGAGCTTTCTTAAGAAAAGAAATTTGCTCACTTCAAACATTGATATCGGAATTAGAAAGATGTTTTTGAAGACTTTCGTGTGGAGCGTGGCATTGTATGGGAGTGAAACAAGGACGATAACTGGTTCAGAAAGAAAGAGAATAGAAGCTTTTGAAATTTGGTGTTACAGAAGAATGCTGAAGGTGAGATGGATAGATCGAATCACGAATGAAGAGATACTGAATCGAATTGGTGAGAGGAGATCGATTTGGCTAAATTTGACGAGAAGAAGAGATAGAATGATAGGACACATCTTAAGACACCCAGGACTTGTTCAGTTGGTTTTTGAAGGAAGTGTAGGGGGTAAGAACGGTAGGGGTAGACCAAGATATGAATATGACAAGCAGATTAAAGCAGATGTAGTATGCAATAGTTACGTAGAAATGAAAAGGTTAGCACAGGATAGGGTGGCATGGGGGCTGCATCAAACCAGTCTATGGACTGATGACTCAAACAACAACTGTAAGAAGAGGACAGTGAATGAAAATGGGTATTATTTTCAAATGAGCTGAGCTCGAGAGTCCATTATAGCATACGATTCATTCAGTGTACGATGGCTCACTGTATATCTCACTACAGCGGAAGCTCGGCTCTCCGCCAGTGTCCAGTGAGCCGATAAGGAGCCGTGTGTATCTTGTGTCTCACTGAGCCCTGCTCGTTCACGATTCTTTCGGTGTGCCATGGCTTACTGTATGTATCGATGCAGCGAAAGGTGATGATGATGATGATGATGATGCTTGTTGTTTTAAGGGGCCTAACATCGAAGGTCATCGGCCCCTAATGGAACGAGATGGGCTTCATGATATATGACAGTTAAAATTTTAAAACTTATCCACTGACTAGAGTTTAAAAAATGGTGATGAAAAATGAGTATGAGATTAAAACAATCAGTGGATCTAATTCGCAATGCCTTATTTTGTAATAAAATTGAGAAAATACAGGAGACAAAGGAATAAGGCATTGCCTGCAAGTACAGATATATATACATTACTTTACATTAGACGTTAAAATAACACATTAAAATACGCAACACAAACTAAAATGAACTCAATAGGATAAAAGCGCAATTGACACAAAGACACGAGCACAAAGGATATCATTACACACGATAAAAAAGACCACTATCCCTCATAAAGCGGATGACGAGGTCTGCTGACTGCTCGTCATCTCGCAAGATAAGGGATATGGTACCCTGGAGGTTAAGACAACGGCGAAGGTCGATCAGGTCCATACACTCCGTAAGGATATGTACCACGGTAAGATGGTCGCCGCAGGTACACACCGGAGGGGGTTCTCCTTTCAAAAGATGCGAGTGAGTCACGATACCATGGCCGATCCGAAGACGATATAATACCACGGTTTCCCTCCGCGAAGCGCGAAGGGAAGTCTTCCATACCTTCGTTGTTCCTTTTATCGCTCTCAGCTTATTGGGAAGTGGAATGGCCTGCCACTCCATCTCCCAATGGGACATAACCAGATGTCTCAGCTGAGAGCGAATATCACTTGCTGGAACCTTGAAAGGCAATGGGGGCAGTGTAACTGCCTCCTTGGCAGCCTGATCTGCTAACTCGTTTCCCTCTATGCCATGTGGCTTGGGAGCCACATAAACGTGATTCTGGTGCCGGCATCCGAACACCCAGCCAGCAGGTCCTGGATCCGCTGCACCAGAGGGTGCCGAGGGAAACAGGTATCAATAGACTGGAGCGAACTCAAGGAGCCAGTACACACAAGAAAGTGTCGGCGCTCATTATACAGTGCGTACCGAAGAGCTGCACAGATAGCATAGAGCTGTGTACACACTACAGGTTTCCGAGAGAGCAAAAAGAAACCTATCATTGTCGACAACGAACGCACAGCCCACCTTCGTATCTGTCCTTGAACCATCCGTGTAGACGACGACTGAACCTGGAAAGCGACCAACAACGGACAGGAAAAGCCTCCGATAAATCGAAGGGTCCGTGTTTTCCTTCGGGCCAGTGTGCAGATCCAGGATTATTTCAGGTCGTCGTACGAGGAGGTACCCCACTTGGTTGTCTGACAAGGCAAGGAACTGAAGGTACGTGAAACAATCTGTAACTGCTATCCAAGCGTATTCCAACCGGCGGCGTTACTCGAGGACAAGTAGCGTACAGCAAACGGTTGCCATTGTTGAACACGCAAGGATAGCTGGGATGAAGTGGCATCTGTCGCAAATTTGCAGCATACGAAAAAAGCACATGCTGGCGCCTCAGATGTAAAGGCGGCACACCAGGCTCAGCGAGCAGGCTGGCGATTGGGCTTGTACGAAAAGCTCCCGTCGCCAATCTAACCCCGCCATGGTGAATGCTGTGCAGCTTCGCAAGAACACTTGGTCTTGCTGAACCATATGCTGCACTGCCGTAGTCTAACCTGGATAAAATGTATGCCCTGTAAAATCGTACTAGCACCGCGCGGTCAGCTCCCTAAGTAGTGCTGCTAAGAAACTTCAAGAGATTAAGCCTCTTGGTGCATTGCACTTTTAGCTCCCGCACGTGTGGCTCCCACGATAATTTACTGTCAAAAAGGAGCCCAAGAAATCGGTGAGTGTCAACTACGGGAAGAGCGATATTTCCTAGAGAAAGTTCAGGATGGGGGTGAAGAGTACGTTGACGACAAAAGTGGACAACACATGTCTTTGCGGTAGAAATCCGAACGCCATGTTCAAGGTCCGCTGCTCCACCCTCCGAATAGCTTGCTGTAATTGTCGCTCTGCGACTGCCATACAGAGCGGACTATAATGCAGAGCAAAATCGTCCACATACAGTGACGGTATTACTGCTGAACCAGCAGCAGCAACAATACCGTTTTTGGCAGTCGCGAAGGGACACTAAGAACCGATCCCTGTGGGACTTCATTTTCTTGAACATGGTATTGCGAATATGTCCTCCCTACTCGGACACAGAATAGACAGAGGGACAAAATATTCGCAATAAATACCGGCAAATTACCTCGGAATCTCCATTGATGTAGGACTGAAAGGATACCATATCGCCATGTGGTGTCGTAGGCCTTCTCTAAATCAAAGAAAACAGCTACCAAATGCTGTTTGCGTAGAAACGCATCCTGGATTGAGTTCTCCAGGCGTACCAAGTGGTCAGTGGTGGATTGAGCTACTCAAAAACCACACTGGTACTCGGACAAGAGTCCCTGGTTTTTTCCAGACATCACACAAGACGGCGATTTACCATCCTCTCAAATAGCTTACACAGGCAGCTTGTAAGACAAATAGGTCTGCAACTTCCTGCATACTTAGCATCTTTGTCAGGCTTGAGGACAGGAATGACGATGCCCTCTCGCCACTGAGACGGAAAATCACCCTCCATCCAGATGCGGTTGAACACACGAAGGAGATATAGAAGACTGTCCTCACTAAGGTGTTTCAACATCTGGTTATGGATGTTGTCCGGTCCAGGGGAAGTGTCCTTGCAAAGCGCTAATGCGCTGCGAAGTTCCCACTCCGTAAAGGGCATGTTATAGTCCTCTGAAGCATGAGTAGCAAAACTGAGGTGATGACGTTCTGCCTCCCGCTTCAGAGCGAGGAAATCACGATTGTAATTCCCGGAACCAGACTCATCCGCGAAATGACTAGCTAGATGGTTAGCAATCGAGAGTAGTTCAGTGACGATATTGCCTGCAATGGAAATTCCCGTTACAGAAGATGATCCTTGGTTACCCGAAATACGTGGAAGTTTAGTCCACACTTGAGATGATGGAGTTTGTGACGTCATAGATGACACATATCTCTCCGAGGAAGCTTTCTTACTTTGGCAAATAAGGACTCGCGCCTTAGCGCGGAGTTGTTTAAATGTTACCAAGTTGGCCACAGTAGGCTGTCTACGGTAACGTTGATGAGCTCGACAGCGTTCTTTGATAGCTGCTGCTATTTCTTCGTTCCACCAAGGAACGAGTTTTCGACGAGGAGGACCCAGAAGGATGGAATAGACTCCTCAGCAGCAGCAAGAATAACTTGGGTGATGTAAATTATTTCCTCGCTGATGGTCCGAATGATATCATTGTTAAAGACAGCTAGTGATGTGTACTTTGGCCAATCAGCATGTTTAAGAATCAATCGAGGGGGAGCCTCGACGGATTTATGTTTCAACAAAGTAAGGATGATGGGAAAATGGTCATTGTCACAGAGATCATCGGAACCGACGTTCGGCAGCATAGACTTAGGTCTATGCGAGAATATGTGCTGTAACGTACACTAAAGTGAGTTGGTTCGCCTGTGTTCAAAATACATAAATCCAGCTCTGATACCAATCTTTCCAGCTCTCGTCCCCTGGGGCAAGACGTCTCAGAGCCCCATATGGGATGAAGGGAGGTGGAAGCTGATCTATAAGATCAGTGACATCATTTATGTTAAGAGGCTGGCCTGGTGGAAAAAAACGTTACACACTGTTGCTATGACGGGCAGAAGTACCCGCACCGCAATTGCTTCCAGTGGGGTCCGTAGAGGAACCTCTTCGCTGTAAGTATCAGAACGGACAAAAATGCCCACGCCACCAGACGCCCGGAGGGCATAATATCGTTCTGTCGAGTATAGTCTGAAATTTCTCAAGACCGTATGATGACCAGGTCTGAAATTGCACTCCTGAATACAGACTACACTCGCAGCGTACTCACTAATTAGCTGACGAAACTCAGCAAGATGCCTATCATAACCGCTACAATTCCACTGTAACAGTGCCATAGTGTGGACTATAAAAGAAGTGTTAGGTTATGAGCGACAAAATGCTCGCAAGCCTAAACACTATCAACATATACATCCGTAGATGTAGAGGACAGCGCGACATCCATCCCGTCATCAACAGACGGCGGGGATGCCGCCCAGAACTTCGACGCTTTTCGGTGGCGAGCAGGTCCCCTACGAGAAGAGCGTGCAGGTTTGGGAGCAGGAGTACCTCAGCAAGGGCACTCTTCTTCACCGCTTTCTTCTTTTCTGGTTTAGACGGGCTGGGAGATGGT